>NW_017681024.1:0-832 GCF_001879085.1 Nicotiana attenuata
TTCTGCATGAATACGTACATATGCCTTGTTGGCAGGTTTCCTCAAGTATGTTATTTTCGTAATTCAGCAGATGTTATTCAGGTTCATATCTTAGACGCATGCTTAGGGGTGTTTGACAGGTAGGACTCAGGCACCTGTCGCGGCCCATCGGTTTGCGTCGTGATAGCAAGCCTACATTAGTAGAGGTTTACATAATGGGCAAGCCTATGGTACTTTCTGCATGCATGTGACTTCTTTGTGAGAGTGAGGGATTACTTTGATATATGCGAGTCCTTAAAATATATTTGAGCATTTGATTCGAATGTGTGGATTCAACTTACTCTCTTGTTCTTGTTGTTAGGGCACATGATTTCCCAAGGATATGTGACGTTATTAGATTTCTCTATGATGTTAAGTGTTCAAGCTATGAATGCATTGTGATATTGAGTCGGTTTGTGGGGTTAGGATTGTTAGAAACATGTTGTCTTTTTGTTGAAAAAAGATTTGAAGTATGGCATAAAGTAAAGGGAAGTTCGAAGGCATATGTTAAAGTTTAATTGTTGCTATCAACCATAGTCATAGGTATGGTGTGCTTCAAATGTGCTAAAAGAGAATAAAAGTGCTCTAGGAATTGATGGTTGACTCGAGAATGAGCAACGTTAAAGTGTGGGTAGTGATGTGAGGCCAAAATGCTATACTTTTAGCACATTACTCGCCCTATATTTTATTGGTCCAATGAGTTATTGTGCGACATTTGAGATAAATTATGTGTAGGAACATCGGAAGGAATCGTCAAATGAAATTGCACAAAAAGAAGGATAAAAATAACAAGAAAAAGAAGTACAAAAAGCAA
>NW_017681024.1:1981-8462 GCF_001879085.1 Nicotiana attenuata
CCAAGGTTTCCGCAATTGGAGTGGATGGGTACATTGGATTATATTCCTAGCAGGGTGGTGTCCTTTCTGAAGGCACAACGAATGGTTAAGAAAGGGTGCAAAGCATATCTAGCCTTTGTGAGGGATGTAATTGCTAATACTCCTACATCCAAGTCAGTTCCAGCAGTGAAGGATTTGCCAGACGTGTTTCCAGCAGACCTACCGGGCATGCCACCCGATAGGGATATCGATTTTGGTATTGACTTGGTGTCGGGCACTCAACCTATTTCTATTCAACCGTATCGCATGGCACCAGTAGAGTTGAAGGAATTAAAGGAACAACTTCAGGAGTTACTTGATAAGGGTTTCATCTGATCGAGTGTTTAGCCTTGGGGTGCTCCAATTCTATTTGTGAAAAAGAAAGACGGCTTTTGAGGATGTGTATTGATTATAGGTAGCTGAACAAGGTTACAGTTAAGAACAAGTACACAATACCGCGCATTGATGATTTGTTCGATCAGCTTCAGGGGGCTCGAGTTTCTCGAAGATTGATTAGAGGTCGGGATATGAGTTGAAGATCCGAGATTCAGACATTCTGAAGAGTGAAGACGACCTTCAAGACTCGCTAGGGTCACTATGAGGTTTTTGTGATGTCATTTGGGCTGACAATGCCCTAACAGCCTTTATGCACTTGATGAACAACATGTACCAACTATATCTTGATTCTTTCATCATCCTATCCATTGAAGACATATTGGTATATTCTCGCAGCCGGGAGGATCAAGAGCAACACTTGAGGAAGGTCCCTGAAATCCGACCCCTCGCACCTGTGGAAAGACTTCCACTTCTGTGACATCGCAGGTGCGAGCATCAATCCGCTCCTGCGCCATTGCTCGCTTTTGCGCCCTAGATCACCACTTCTGCGCCTCCACATTTGCGACCCGGCTCCCCGCACCTGCGACTTCTCAACAACACGCCACCTTCACTTCTCCGATACTACGTCGGCATCTGCGAACTTGCATCCAAACCTCTGCAGATGCGGAAACACCAGCTCCGGGCCTACTTCAGCAATGCAACATGAGACGAAAATGACTTGAACCACGTCCGTAACTCACTCGAGCCCCTTGGGACCCCGTCCAAACATGCCAACAAGTCCCAAAATATAACACGGGCCTACTCGAGCCCTCAAATCACGCCTAACAATATCAAAATCATGACTCGCACCTCGAATCGAACTTAATGAACTTTGAATCTTTCAACTTCCAAAACTTGTGTCGAACCATATAAAATCGATCTGGAATGGACTCAAATTTTGCACACAAATCCCAAATGACATAACGAAGCTATTTCAATTCCCGGAACCGCAATCCAAACTCGATATCATCATAGTCAACTCTCGGTCAAACTTATGAACATTCCAAAGCTTCAAGTTTCCAACTTTCGCCAATGAGTGCCGAAACCTTCTAGTAATATCCAAATACAAATCCGGGCATACGCCTAAGTCCAAAATCACCATCCGGACCTAAGGGAACCATCGAAACTCCGACCGGGGTCAATTACACAAAAGTTTAACTTGGTCAACTCTTCCAACTTAAAGCTTCCTAGTCAAGAATCATTCTTCCTAATCAATTCCGAATAATCTGAAAACCAAAATCGACAATTCACACAAGTCATAATACATCACACGAAGCTACACAAAATTTCAAATAGCTGAACCGAAATGCAAATGCTCAAAACGACTGGTCGAGTCATTACACCTCCACTGCTTCGCGTTCGCGATCGATTCTCCGCATTCACGTAGAAGAACCGCCCCTGTCCCTGTTTCCCCTTCACATACTTTCGCGAAGCACAATGCATCAGACACGAGATACAACTGAAACCAGCTATATCCTAAGTCCAAAAATGATCTGTAGTCTATCCAAACCAAACATGCACACAAGTGTAATAACATCATACGAACTTGTTCGCACTATCAAAATAGCAAAATAACACCTAGAACTACGAATCAGACATCAAAATGCATGAAATTTTCAAACTAACTCAAGAACTTCCAAATTCACAATCGAGCGTCCGAATCCTATCAAATCAATTCAACTTTGTACCAAATTTTGCAGACAAGTTTTAAATAGTAAAATGAACCTATACCGAGTTCCGAAACTGAAATCTGAACCCAGTAGCCATAAAGTTAACCTACCGTCATACCTCAAAAATCTTTAAACCTTCGAATTACTAGTTTACAACAAATTAAGTCAAATTAAGTTAAGGACTTTCGAATTCAATTCCGGGCTTAGGCCCAATTTCAAAATCACGATACGGACCCGTCGAGATCGTCAAACTACCGATCCGTAGTCGTTTACACAAAATATTGACGTTGTCAACTCAAGTCATTTTTAAAGCTAAAATTCATATTTTCTTCAATTTTTCACATAAAAACTTTATGGAAAAAGATACGGACTGCGCACGCAAATCGAAGAATACTAAACGGAGCTAATAAAGGTCTCGAAACACGGAAATAAGGGCTAGAACTCAAATGACCTATCGGATCACCACATATTTTTAGCAAAAAAGCAACGAGCAGATCTGTATGTTCTATCCAAATGAGGAGTTTCAACACATGATAAATTTCATCGCCTACACCAAGTATAAGTAGAACAAAAAAGTTTTGAACGTGAAAACACATTCTTTGCTCCAATAAAAGTTTTTTATAATAGCGGAAGCATAATATAAACAAAGACAAAAAATTAAAACAAAGGAAGTTTCTCTGGCACTAACTAAATATAGGCCATCGTGGATTTCACCCTTATTGCAAACAAAAACTTTCTTTTAACTTAATTTGGAACTGATGGAGAATATTCACTGCACATACTGGAAATTGGTAGAGTGTTTTTGTTACTTTGTAGGTTTGAAAATTTCTAGAATATTTGATCCTCTCAAACTTTAATTTCTTTTTTTCCCCCTTTATTCTCCATACAGTGAGACTTGAGAGTGTTCTTCGTCAATCATAAAAATGCATCTCTGATGCTTTTCATATTATGGAGAAGATCTACATATACTGTTGTTGAAAAATCCAGTTATGTTATTCAGTTTTGCATTTATTTAGTTATGGGCATAAATTCCTTTTTCATACTCTATTGGGAGTTTCATTTAATTCTTTTTTCTATCAATGTTTTATATTGATCTTGTGTTATAAGTATTTGTTTCCATTATTTGTAAAGTCAATTTTGATTTAACAATTGTGTGAATATCACAATCAATATTTTAAAAGGCGGGGGCATGAGACGAGGTGTTTTACCTCTGACGAGGCGAGGCGTAAGCCCTGAGACATGGGGCGTAAGTACAACGGATCTTTAGTTTTTACTAATTTCAAGAATTTTAAGATAGTATAAAATAAAAAATAATTATTAAAATTACATTAAAATCACAAAATAATAACAAGTAATCTATTTAAAATATTTATAAATTATAATTCAACTATGAATAATATGAAAAGTATGACATATATCATAATATGCAAATTAGCTGCAATGTCGTTACAACTCAAACATAAAAAATAATGTATTCGATACGAAATCTTATAAGTATGTATCTCTTAAGGAGTAATGAATCTTGAAAGAATTTCGATATTATAATTTGATATTCTTTTTCAAATACTCATTTTATTTAATATACTTTCTATTTGAAAGAGAATTCATATACAAACATAATTCACAATTTAAATATGATTCTCTAGCATCATTATTTTTAAGTTTCAACAAGTTAATAAAGTGACACATAATTCACCATACTATACTATGATAACTAATTATTCATAAATAGTCACTAGCTAATACTGCTATTAAATTAATGAGTATTGTATCTCTTAAACGTGAAAAAAATTATACTTAAGAAAATAATTACAAAAAAAATTAAGGACGATTATATAATAAAGACATAACAAAGTTAATAAATAAATACTTTTTAAATGAAAGATTTATTTAAAATTTACTATCATAGCAGTCTTAGTGGATAACGTGTAATAATTATTTATATTTTAATTCTGACATAAAATACTCTCAACTTATTGATTTATGATTAAGGAAAAAGTAATTTGAATAGTGAGCGGTTTATTAAGAAAATTTGAGAATTTACAAGGTTAGTTACACACAAATGCATAGAGTTTTATTACGCGAGCCAAGTACGCTGGGCGTTGGGCGTGTCCGGGGCGTGAGCCCCGGCGGCCGAGGCGTAGGTCTCACGGAACTAAGACCCACACATAAGCCCAAGGGCGTTTTACGAGTGCTCCGTCCAAGGGCGAGTCCCAATTATGCCTTTTAAAACATAGGTATTATCTAGTTGTCAAGTTTGGATTTTTGAAGTTGGCAAAAGATATTAACTTGGGAATTTTTTCTGTATATTATTTTTTAGGGTTGGGGTTTGCATTTTCTTGGGGTTAAAAGAGGACTAATTTTGGTTTTATTTTTTATTTCTTTCTTTTAATAATATTTTTTTGTCAAATTGATTCTGAATACTGTACTCAAGAATATTTCTATGGAATATCTATTGCATAAATAGAAATTGGCAAATGAGACTACAATTCCCAATTGACCAATGCTAAGTACATATCGCATTTACAACTTATAATGACGAATGCGACTATAAATCGCAATTAAAAATGCAACTTAAAGGGCAACTGGTAATTTAAATTTATATATCGCAATTGGAAAATGCGATTGTGGTGGTATCCGTTCGCAACTGATAAATTCGACTTATAAATCGTAGTTGGAAAATGCAACTTATAGTGGTATCCGTATAAGCTATACAATTATAGCCTATAGTAGTGTAAATCGTAATTGATAAATTTGACTTATAAATCGCAACTGATAAATTTGACTTATAAATCGCAATCACTTATAGTGATATCCGTATAAGCTATACAGCTATAGGCTATATTATTAGTAGTGTAATATCTCTGACTATATGGAAGTATGAGCAATGGCTACAGTTACTCGTTCAAATTGGTAAACTTTTTTATTGGGGTTTTGACACAGCTACCCACAAAAATAAAACTATTTATTCTTGTCTATCCATTTATTTTTCTACCCATAAACTAATTACATTTCCTACTCATAGTAGTTTTTCTGGGAAATTTTTTCTTTATTCTCCAATTCTTTTTTATTTCTATGTTTCTTTTCTTCTTTTTCTTCTTTTTTTTTCTTTTCTGCTTTTCTTTTTTCTCGTTTTCTTCTTATTTTTTTTTTCCTTTTCTAATTTCATTTAACTTCTTGTTTTTTTTTTATATTCTTTTTCTCTTCATAATCTAATTTCATTTACCGTTTTCACTATTTTTTATTATTCTTTTTTTATACAATAAGAAAAATAATTGATATAGTAAATATTTGTTCACCTTTTTTAATATAACTAGTACAATATACCTTTTGTTTTTTTTTTCTTTCTCATTTTTTAAATACAATTATTAAACTGAAATAATATAAGTTGTCACTTGATCTAATACACTGAATATCATATTGACTGCTGTTGAGCACCATAAATTACATAATCAAATTCTAAGAATCAACACGTGATTGCCATGCAAACCTTGATCTCCTTCATTATAAATATCAATACACACTCTACCATTATCAGTAATACAACCAGTTATAGAGCAAGAAAACATAATCTACGGCAACCAAATCTCCATATATACTAGTTAGAATAAAAATGATAATAAAATATTAAAAAATACAACAAAAGTATAAGTAGCGAAAAAGACTTCTAGTACCATGTGATACCAATATGTAGGGGTGTACAAAGGAAACCGACAAACCGCACCAATCCGATAATCCGAGTCAAACCGAGAAAAAAAACCTGACTATGGTTTGGTTTGATTTGGTTTGGTGTTGGAAAAAAAAACCCGACCATAATTGGTTTGGTTTGGTTTTAACTAAAGAAAGTCAAACCGAAACTAAACCAACCCGACATTACATATATAAAAATTTGAGATATATTTAATATATAAATATACTTATTGTGATGTAATTTATCAATATTTCTTAAACTTTTTCATAATTTTATCTTCTAAGGTATTATTTCATGGTTGGATTTAGAACATTTGAATGTTCCAATAAGTATAATAGCCATTAATATTAGTAACTTAAATAATGCTAACAAAAGCCAAAACCAAAATCAATTCAATACTAATGCTAACAAAAGACATTCAATTCAATACTACGAACGACAATGTATTGAATATTTATTTTTTGTTTTGAAATAATTTAGATAAAAGTGCATAACCTATTTATATTTTTCTTTAGCGTTAAGTCATGTAATTAATACTCCCTTAATTATTAGTCTACTTATTTTAGCATGACTTAGTACTTTTAGATTCTGTTTATTTTTATTATGGCTTTCTAATTAGCAATATATATTTATATTACATAATTTTATGGTCTTTATTGTTGAATATTTTAGGATAATGCCATGACACATCTCAAATTTTGTATTATTTTCTTGAAAAATACCTGAT
>NW_017681024.1:11316-12091 GCF_001879085.1 Nicotiana attenuata
GCACCGTTGAGTATCCGGAATGAGAACATAAACAATAGAGCCAAGACTCCGAGGTGTTTAATGCTAGGCTTTCTCCAAATATTAATTCATAAGGAGACTTCATATTATTGGAGAAAGCGATATCCTGTTAGTCACATATGCTGAACATTTCATACCTTCAACCACAAAGCTCTTGGTAAATTCTTGGCATGAAGACAACTCTTACATGTCTTAGTTAAGTGTCGGATCTTCCTTTCAGCCACTCCATTTTGTTGTGGTGTATCAGCGCATGCGAGTTCTCTTTAAATTCCATGCTGAGGACAAAAGGAAATAAGTTCATCTGAAGTGAACTTACCACCACTATCAGTCTGTAGCCGCCTTATTCTGGAATCAAGTTCGCCTTCAACTATTTCTTTGAACTCTACAAACTTATTGAAAACTTCTAGCTTGTGCTTTACAAAATAAACCCAAGTGAATCTAGTAAAATCATCAATGAAAATTAGCATATAAGAATAGTATGAGAATGAAGGAGTTCTCCTAAGCCCCATCAAGTTACTATGAACCAGTCCTGGTGGAGCATTGCACCTTGACAAGGATCTATCAAATGGAAGACGATGTCTAGAGCACAGGTTTAGGTTCGGCCTCAATGGGAAAATAAAATGGAGCACCTAACAACGCATCTTCACAGACCAAGAACTACGAGATCACCCCTTTCATTCTGGGGTGACGGAGGGATCGTACCATTCGAGCCGTTTTTTTCTTGACTCGAAATGGGAGCAGGTTTGAAAAAGGATCT
>NW_017681025.1:0-6941 GCF_001879085.1 Nicotiana attenuata
AATGGATTCAAATGTATTTTTGTTTCCAATAGTGTTGTACTAAGTAAGAATGATATGTATGTAGGAAAATGTTACCTGAATGAGGGCCTTTTTAAGCTAAATGTAATAGCAGTTCCTATCAATAAAGTGAATGCTTCTTCTTACTTACTTGAGTCAAACACTTTATGGCATTCGCGTTTAGGACACGTCAACTTCAAAACATTGCGAAAGATGATAAATTTAGAAGTATTGCCAAAATTTGATTGCATTAATTCCAAATGTCAAATATGTGTGGAATCAAAGTATGCTAAGCATCCTTATAAGTCCGTTGAAAGGAATTCAAGTCCTTTAGACTTAATTCACACAGATATTTGTGACATGAAGTCAACACCATCTCGCGGTGGGAAAAAGTATTTTATTACTTTTATTGACGATAGCATGAGATATTTCTATGTTTATTTACTTAATAGTAAAGATGAGGCAATTGATGCTTTCAAGCAATACAAGAGTGAAGTTGAAACACAACTAAACAAAAAGATCAAAATGATAAGAAGTGATAGGGGTGACGAATATGAATCTCCTTTTGAAGAAATATGTTTGGAAAATGGCATTATTCACCAAACAACTGCCCCTTACTCTCCACAATCTAACGGAATTGCAGAGAGAAAGAATCGAACATTGAAGGAGATGATGAATGCGTTGCTGATAAGTTCTGGCTTACCACAAAACTTGTGGGGGGAAGCTATACTTACAGCTAACCGAATAATCAACCGTGTACCTCATAGTAAAACACAGTCCATTCCTTATGAAAAGTGGAAAGGAAGGAAGCCCAGCTTGAAATACTTCAAAGTGTGGGGGTGTCTAGCTAAGGTACAAGTTCCTAAACCTAAAAGGGTTAAGATAGGTCCAAAAATGGATGATTGTGTATTTATTGGATATGTAACCAATAGCAAGGCATATCGTTTTCTAGTTCATAAGTCAGAAAATTCGGAGATTCACGTTAATACGATAATAGAATCAGATAATGCTGAATTCTTTGAAACTATTTATCCGTATAAAAAGGAAAGTGAAGTGACATACCAAAAGTCAAAACGACCTCGGGAGGAAATAACAGATGGTATGCCTAATGAGGAAAATCCGAGAAGAAGTAAACGTCAACGGACATCTACTTTATTCGGTCCAGATTTTCTGACTTTTCTGTTAGAAAATGAACCTCGTACCTTCAAGGAAGCAATGTCTTCATCAGAAGCACAATATTGGAAAGAAGCGGTCAATAGTGAAATAGAATCCATATTGAGCAACCATACATGGGAATTGGTTGACCTTCCTCCAGGTAATAAAATATTGGGTTCTAAATGGATTTTCAAGAAGAAAATGAAAGACGATGGTACTATTGACAAATACAAGGCAAGACTTGTTGTCAAAGGATTTAGACAGCGAGAAGGTCTTGACTATTTTGACACATACTCGCCGGTAACAAGAATTACATCCATTCGGATGCTAATAGCGTTAGCCGCCTTGTATGATCTTCAAATCCATCAAATGGATGTAAAAACAGCCTTCTTAAATGGTGATTTAGAGGAAGAAATCTACATGGACCAACATGAAGGGTTTGTGGTTCCGGGAAAAGAAAAGAAGGTGTGTCGTCTTGTTAAGTCTCTTTATGGACTAAAACAAGCACCCAAGCAATGGCATGCGAAATTTGACCAAACAATGTTGTCAAATGGCTTTAAGATTAATGAATGTGATAAATTTGTTTACATTAAGAACGTTCCAAATCATATAGTCATTGTTTGCTTATATGTTGATGATATGCTAATAATGAGCAAAGACATTGCCGACATTCAAGCTACTAAGCGCATGCTTGCTGGTAAGTTTGATATGAAAGACTTAGGAGTTGCCGATGTAATTCTAGGAATTAAAATCAAGAGGACTCCTCAGGGTCTAGCTTTGTCTCAATCACATTACGTGAAAATGGTACTTGAAAAATTCAAACATTTGGAATTTAGAAGTGCAAGAACTCCAATTGACTTAAATCATCATCTTATAAAGAATAAAGGTGAAAGTACGTCTCAATTGGAGTATGCTCGTGTGTTGGGAAGCTTAATGTACATCATGAACTGTACACGACCTGATATAGCTTGTGCGATAAGTAAACTTAGTCGATTCACAAGTAATCCCAACAAACATCACTGGTAGCAATGAAACGAGTTCTGGGATATTTGGAATATACCCAAGACTACGCTTTGCACTACAATAAATATCCTGCGGTTATCGAAGGATATAGTGATGCAAATTGGATAACCGGCTCAACAGAAACAAAGTCCACAAGTGGATATGTTTTTACTGTTGGTGGAGGAGCAGTATCTTGGAAGTCTTCCAAACAAACGTGCATCGCTCGCTCTACAATGGAATCAGAGTTTATAGCTTTGGATAAAGCCGGTGAAGAAGCTGAATGGCTTCGAAATTTCTTAGAAGACATTCCGTTCTGGCCAAAACCTTTGGCTCCTATTTGCATACATTGCGATAGTGAGGCTGCAATAGGACGGGCAGGGAGCGTTATGTATAACGGAAAGTCTCGTCATATACGACGAAGACATAACACCGTTAGACAACTACTTTCTAGTGGAATTATCACTATTGATTATGTAAGATCAAAGGATAATGTGGCGGATCCGCTTACAAAAGGCTTAACTAGAGAGGGAGTTGAGAAATCATCTAAGGGAATGGGACTATGGCCGAGGACAAGTCAACATGGCGGTAACTCTACCTAGAATTTTGGATGTTCCGAGATCTAGGTTCAAGGAGCTCAAACAAAGTTGTGATTGACCGGTTCAACATTGTCAAAGTAAAATCTTTGGTCCCTTCTCGTGATGAAGACAATGTTCAGTAACAAGGATAGAACTTTACACGTTCTTTAATGATTACCTAAGTTTGATGTGGTATTTATCAAATAGTGTCAATCTAAAGGATTACACGTTTAGGAATCACCTATGTAAGTGTGAAGTGGAAGCCGCTTCAATGAGAATTCTGTAAGGCCAATTCTCTACGCACTTATGAAACCAGGCGGTGTTCATGGCTGAAACGAACACAACAATGAGAACCAAAAGACGGTTAAGGGTTGGTTGTGTGACATATGGTTGTCTAGGTATACACTAAAGTTCGACGGTTCAAAGATATCAAATCTACCGATTGACCGAGTATATCCGACATATGTTCACTACGGAAAGTTCAAAGGGAAACCTACTTATCCAGATGCAATTAATCCTTACTTGCAAATCACACAGCTTTCATCTATGATCATTCTTGTTACAGCCATTCCCATTCATGTGGGGGATTGTTGGACTTTAAAGGCATTGGGCTTCAAAGACTTTAAGCATTGGGCTTTAAAGTCTAAGAGTGTGAATTGGAAATGGTGGGAAATAAAATGGAGGGAAATGAAAATTTGAATGAAGTGAGCTTTTGACTTGCACTTTGTCCCTCATTGGTGAGGGACAACTACATTTGTGTGCTTATATATAGAATCACTTCTTAAAGCTCTTAAAAGGAGTTGAAGAGAATGAACCCTCGCGCCGTCGTCGTCGCTCGCTCGGCTCGGCTTCGGCTTTGGCTTTGGATTTGGATTTGGATTTGGATTTGGATTTGGATTTGTCAAATGATCGATCGATAAGATTATTTTTGGACAAAATTTATTTAATTATTTAATAATTAATTAAATGCCAAATCACTGCTGAAAATACGCCAGAACCCTGCTGAAGGTTCAGAGGGCCTCTCTGGCCGCGGTTCTGCCGCGACCGCGGTAGAACCGCGGCAGGCAGCGTATTCTTCTGAAAAGGCACCTTTTCCAGACACCTCTTCTGATAATTGCCTATAAATTCTGAGGCAAGGCTCCATTTTCTACACACGAAAAACACTCCAGAACTTCTTTCTTTCTGAATATACTGCATCCTAATTCGCAGTCTCTCTCTCTCAAATTCGTAAGTGTGATTTTGCTCCGTTCTTTGAGTTCGTTGGTATCCTGCAGTTTGTATTGCCACTGTTGCAGGAAGGTTTATTCCGTTTTATCCTGGGAGGATTTAATCCATTACCTTGGCAACGTGTGAGGGGGTTAAAATTCCTTAAGGACACACAAGAAAATTGTGGACTCGGAATATTTCTTAAACTCTTCTGTTTTTCCAGTTTCTTTTATTTTTCTAACAGTTTTTTCTGATTTTTGGTTTAACACAGTAACGCTCACAAGCTTAAGGAATTTTATACTAACGTTTCTGTGTTGAAACATATATTAAACTGTTATTCATATTTTGTATACTGTTTTGGAGACTAAAGCCTTGTTGCTTTCTACTCCAATAATTCTTTCTGTCCGGTTTAAAGTACATAAAAACTTTGCCGGAATAATAAACGTACGGGTTTGAAGTATATAAAAACTTCACCATTGTTACGTGTTGTATGTTTGGTTTGATATTCAGTTTGAAGATATCAAAACTTCACTGATTTAACAAAGTTCTGTATTGTTTTCAACTTTACAGAAATATGACGAATGAAAACCAAACTAATGGAAGTGTTGCGGGAACGGGTGCTACTGTTACGAGTGTTGCTGCCTCGTCAAGCCGTTCTACTCCTGCTCATGCTATGGCACCAGCAGAAAAACCCGGAAAGTTTTCCGGTATTGACTTCAAACGCTGGCAAATGAAGATGCTCTTCTATCTTACTACGTTGAGTTTGCAACGTTTCATCAAGGAGGATCCTCCGGTCATGGCTGAAAATACTCCGGATGATGAACGACTTGTTGTAACTGAAGCATGGAAACATTCTGATTTCCTGTGCAAAAATTACATTTTGAGTTGTTTGGAAGATGGCTTGTACAATGTCTATAGTGTCATGGAAACTTCAAAAGCGTTATGGAATGCGCTTGAGAAGAAGTACAAGACTGAGGATGCCGGACTTAAGAAGTTCGTGGCTGCAAGGTTCTTGGATTTCAAGATGATTGACACTAGGTCGGTCATAACTCAAGTCCAAGAACTACAAGTCATTGTACATGACCTCCTTGCTGAAGGTATGACCCAAATCAATAATTTTATTAATAAGATTTATCTTATTATTAATAATGAATTTGTTATTGAAGGTATGGTCATAAATGAGGCCTTTCAAGTCGCTGCTTTCATTGAGAAGTTACCTCCGCTGTGGAAGGATTTTAAGAACTATCTTAAACACAAACGGAAGGAAATGACACTAGAAGACTTGATTGTTCGTTTGAGGATAGAAGAGGACAACAAAAATGCTGAAAAGAAGTCACGTGGACACTCGACAATAATGGGGGCAAACATTGTTGAGGAGGCACCACAAAATAAGAAGAGGAAGAAAGCTTCTGGACCAAAGAATTACCCAAGTAAGAAGAAGTTCAAGGGTAATTGCCACAACTGTGGAAAATCTGGGCATAAGGCAGTGGATTGTCGTGCGCCAAAGAATGATAAGAAGAAAAAGAATCAAGCCAACATGGTTGAAGATGAAATGGAAGACTTGTGTGCCATGTTGTCTGAATGCAACTTGGTAGGAAATCCGAAAGAATGGTGGATAGATTCTGGAGCCACCCGCCATGTTTGTGCTAACAAGGAGTTATTTTCTTCTTATGCCCCCGCAGGTCCCGACGAGACAATCTTCATGGGAAATTCATCTACGGCCAAAATTGAAGGAGTTGGCAAGATTGCGTTGAAGATGACGTCGGGAAAAATAGTGACTCTAAACCAAGTCCTCCATGTTCCAGAAATTCGCAAGAATCTTGTGTCTACCTCACTTCTTGTCAAGAATGGATTCAAATGTATTTTTGTTTCTAATAGTGTTGTACTAAGTAAGAACGATTTGTATGTAGGAAAAGGTTACCTAAATGAGGGCCTTTTTAAGCTAAATGTAATAGCAGTTCCTATCAATAAAGTGAATGCTTCTTCTTACTTGCTTGAGTCAAACACTTTATGGCATTCGCGTTTAGGTCACGTAAACTTCAAAACATTGCGAAAGATGATAAATCTAGAAGTATTGCCAAAATTTGATTGCATTAATTCCAAATGTCAAATATGTGTGGAATCAAAGTATGCTAAGCATCCTTATAAGTCCGTTGAAAGGAATTCAAGTCCTTTAGACTTAATTCACACAGATATTTGTGACATGAAGTCAACACCATCTCGCGGTGGGAAAAAGTATTTTATTACTTTTATTGACGATAGCACGAGATATTGCTATGTTTATTTACTTAATAGTAAAGATGAGGCAATTGATGCTTTCAAGCAATACAAGAGTGAAGTTGAAACACAACTAAACAAAAAGATCAAAATGATAAGAAGTGATAGGGGTGGCGAATATGAATCTCCTTTTGAAGAAATATGTTTGGAAAATGGCATTATTCACCAAACAACTGCCCCTTACTCTCCACAATCTAACGGAATTGCGGAGAGAAAGAATCGAACATTGAAGGAGATGATGAATGCGTTGCTGATAAGTTCTGGCTTACCACAAAACTTGTGGGTGGGAAGCTATACTTACAGCTAACAGAATAATCAACCGTGTACCTTATAGTAAAACACAGTCCATTCCTTATGAAAAGTGGAAAGGAAGGAAGCCCAGCTTGAAATACTTCAAAGTGTGGGGGTGTCTAGCTAAGGTACAAGTTCCTAAACCTAAAAGGGTTAAGATAGGTCCAAAAACGGTTGATTGTGTATTTATTGGATATGTAACCAATAGCAAGGCATATCGTTTTCTGGTTCATAAGTCAGAAAATCCGGAGATTCACGTTAATACGATAATAGAATCAGATAATGCTGAATTCTTTGAAACTATTTATCTGTATAAAAAGGAAAGTGAAGTGACATACCAAAAGTCAAAACGACCTCGGGAGGAAATAACAGATGGTATGCCTAATGAGGAAAATCCGAGAAGAAGTAAACGTCAACGGACATCTACTTCATTCGGTC
>NW_017681025.1:11338-12090 GCF_001879085.1 Nicotiana attenuata
TCTTACTTACTTGAGTCAAACACTTTATGGCATTCACGCTTAGGTCACGTCAACTTCAAAACATTGCGAAAAATGATAAATTTAGAAGTATTGCCAAAATTTGATTGCATTAATTCCAAATGTCAAATATGTGTGGAATCAAAGTATGCTAAGCATCCTTATAAGTCCGTTGAAAGGAATTCAAGTCCTTTAGACTTAATTCACACAGATATTTGCGACATGAAGTCAACACCATCTCGCGGTGGGAAAAGTATTTTATTACTTTTATTGACGATAACACGAGATATTGCTATATTTATTTACTTAATAGTAAAGATGAGGCAATTGATGCTTTCAAACAATACAAGAGTGAAGTTGAAACACAACTAAACAAAAAGATCAAAATGATAAGAAGTGATAGGGGTGGCGAATATGAATCTCCTTTTGAAGAAATATGTTTGGAAAATGGCATTATTCACCAAACAACTGCCCCTTACTCTCCACAATCTAATGGAATTGCGGAGAGAAAGAATCGAACGTTGAAAGAGATGATGAATGCGTTGTTGATAAGTTCTGGTTTACCACAGAACTTGTGGGGGGAAGCTATACTTACAGCTAACCGAATAATCAACCGTGTACCTCATAGTAAAACACAATCCATTCCCTACGAAAAGTGGAAAGGAAGGAAGCCCAGCTTGAAATACTTCAAAGTGTGGGGGTGTTTAGCGAAGGTACAAGTTCCTAAACCTAAAAGGTTTAAGATAGGTCCAAAA
>NW_017681026.1:0-746 GCF_001879085.1 Nicotiana attenuata
CTTTATTACTTGATGATCACGTGCACTTGCATGAGTGTTTTGGTCGCAACAAATTTTTGGAGCCGTTGTCGGGGACTTAGAAATTAGCTACTTGACTGAGTTAAGCTTTTATTAGTTATTTGTTCAAGCTTTAATTTTCAGTTTACTTTGTTTGTGTTAACACAAGCTCTTCTCTTGAATGCGGAGGAGTAGAAGCGCAAACAATCTACTTCCCCTTGATCCTGAGATTGAACGAACACTTCACAGAGTGAGGAGGGAAGTAGACGCAAGAACCAGAATTGAAAGAGAGTTGGACATAGTAGTCCAACCACAGCCAATAGAGATGGTAGGGAATGAGGAATGCGCAGTGATTGAAGCCGCAAGGCCCAGTCTTGCTAACATGACTCAGGCTATTGTGAAGCCTGATATCACAGGGCACTTTGAACTCAAACAATACATGGTGCAGCTGATCCAGTCCACAGGGCAATATGTGGGTCTATCTGAAGAAGACCCGCAAAGGCACATTCAGAATTTCTTGGAAATTATGGACACTTACAATTATCCGAATGTTTCCAAGGACTATGTCAGGCTGACACTTTTCCCCTTTCACTGCTTGGGGACGTCTAAAGGAGTGGTTGCAGAAGGAGCCTGCAAACTCAATCCGCACTTGGGATGATCAAGCAAGGAAATTCTAATCAAGTTTTTCCCCACTAGAAACAAAGGTATGAGAGTCAAATTCTGGTCGACTAACGAGAGTGCGAGACGAC
>NW_017681026.1:5099-5917 GCF_001879085.1 Nicotiana attenuata
AATTATTTTGCTGAGTAGCTAACAGTGGAATACTATCTACGAATCTATAGTTGAACTCGAAAGTGGGAACTTTGGATTGCATATAGAATTAAATAGAGCAAGTTCTTGAACCTGGCATCGGGGGACGGATTCGCGGTAGACATATACCTAATTGCCTTGCTTGGTTGAAATACAGGATTTATAAATGCGTTCTTGTTGATTCTAACTCCATAGACATATAGGCGTTAGGTTAACTTGAATAGGCGAGTAAGAACTCGACAGATTCTTATGAGCAATATTAACCCTGTCAATCAACAACCAGATAAATCAATTAGTTATTTTAAGCCAAGAACGCAACATGATTGTTAACTAGCCCGTGACCCTGGAATACTCTCCTCTACTGATTGTCATTCGAAATTGCTATTTGTTTGGTTGATTATTTCAGTTAGTTTATTAATTGATATTTTTAGGTAGTAAATTAAAGAAAAATATCTTCTGTTAAAAAAATCTCTTGGATCGATAAGTTAATTGAGTTTAAATCAGTCAATAGTTAATCACAAGTCTTTGTGGGAACGATACTCTACTCACTACTTTATTACTTGATGATCACGTGCACTTGCATGAGTGTTTTGGTCGCAACAAATTTTTGGAGCCGTTGTCGGGGACTTAGAAATTAGCTACTTGACTGAGTTAAGCTTTTATTAGTTATTTGTTCAAGCTTTAATTTTCAGTTTACTTTGTTTGTGTTAACACAAGCTCTTCTCTTGAATGCGGAGGAGTAGAAGCGCAAACAATCTACTTCCCCTTGACTCCTGAGATTGAACGAACACTTCACAGAG
>NW_017681026.1:7366-12090 GCF_001879085.1 Nicotiana attenuata
TTAGGATAGACATATACCTAATTGCCTTGCTTGGTTGATTTACAGGAATTATAAATGTGTTCTTGTTAGTTCTAATTCCATAGACATATAGGAGTTAGGTTAGCTTGAATAGGCGAGTAAGAACTCGACAGATTCTTATGAGCAATATTAACCCTGTTAACCAATAAACTAGATAAATTAGTTAGTCAATTCAATTGAAGAATACAATAGGAATGTTAGATAGCCCATAACCCTAGATCGTTTTCATTACATTGATATCATAAAAATCTGCTCTTTCTCTGTTCAAAGTTCATTATTTATATTTCTTAATTTAATTAGTTCAGAATCAAATACTTCTAGGTTTAATTCTTGTTTAGATAATTAGGATAGTCTAATTTAGTTAATAGTTAATCACAAGTCCTCGTGGGATCGACATCCGACTTTTAGTCACTTTATTACTTGACGACCGCGTATACTTGCGTGTGCGTTTGGCCGCAACAAGTTTGTGAATTTTATTGCAAGTGTGTCTATCAAAGAAACATTTCCTGATGAGCAGTTATTGGCAATCACCTCAAATAAATCCCCGTGGTATGCAGATTATGTGAATTTAATTGCAAGTGGGGTGACACCACCAGAATTGATACCTGATACTAGACGAAGATTCTTACATGACGTGAGGCTCTACAAGTGGAATGAGCCATTCTTATATCGGCTATGTACAGACCAGTTGGTGCGAAAATGTGTTCCTGAGGAAGAGATGAATGCAATATTGCATGACTGTCACGCGTCACCATACGGAGGACATCACGGTGGAGATAGAACCGCCCAGAAAGTTCTACAATCAGGTTTCTATTAGCCAAAATTGTTTAAGGATGCACACGCCTTTGTCAAAATGTGTGACAGATGCCAAAGAACCGGAACGATCACCAAGAGGCATGAGATGCCTTTGCATAATATACTAGCAGTAGAGCTTTTTGATGTTTGGGGGATCGACTTCATGGGACCTTTCCCATACTCCAATGGGCACGGGTACATCTTGGTGGCAGTGGACTACGTGTCTAAGTGGGTGGAGGCCATTGCTCTTCCCACTAATGATGCGAAGGTAGTGGTGAGTTTTGTAAAGAAGCACATTTTCACACGCTTTGGAACTCCACGAGTGTTGATAAGTGACAGAGGATCGCACTTCTGCAACAAATTGCTGAATAATATCCTTGCAAAATATGGAGTCAAGCACAAGGTTGCCACAGCCTATCATCCCCAAACGAGTGGTCAAGTGGAAGTGTCAAACAGAGAGGTGAAGCAGATTCTGGAGAAAACACTGAATGGGAATAGAAATGACTGGGCTGGGAAGCTCGACGACGCATTGTGGGCATATCGAATTGCATACAACACTCCCATAGGTGCTTCTCCGGATAAATTAGTTTTTGGGAAGGCATGTCACTTGCCCGTCGAGCTTGAACACAAAGGCAGATGGGGCTGTTGGCAATGAATCAGAACACCAGACCTGCAGGCGCTCTCCCTAGTGATACAGAAAAGAATCCTCAAGTGAATGTAGTTACACTCAGAAACGGGAGAGAGCTAGAGGAAGTGCCAAAGAAAAGAAAAGACAAGGCCACACCCGAGGGGGAGTTGATACCTAAGGAAACTCATGAATCAAAGAATACTGATGCAATTCCAGAGTCAGTGGAGGCTACAAGGCCACCACCACCTTTCCCCCAGAGATTGCAGAAAAAGAATGATGATTGCATGTTCAGCAAATTTCTCTCCATGTTGAGCCAGGTTCAATTAAATATTCCACTTGTTGATGCACTGCGTGAAATTCCAATGTATGCTAAGTACATAAAGGATATAGTGGCTCACAAGAGAAGATTGACTGAATTTGAGACAGTGGCACTTACTGAGGAGTGCACCTCAAGGGTCCAGAACAAGCTTCCTCAAAAGCTTAAGGATCCTGGCAGTTTCACCATTCCCGTGCGCATTGGTAATATTGATGTGGGTCGTGCTCTTTGCGATTTGGGGGCGAGTATAAATCTGATGCCCTTATCTTTGTTCAAGCAATTGGGCCTGGGAGCTCCAAGGACAAATACTGTGATGTTGCAGCTGGTTGATAGATCTATAGCACACCCCGAGGGTGTGATTGAAGATGTGTTGCTGCAAATTGGAAAATTTATCTTCCCAGCTGACTTCATTATCCTGGATTATGAGGCTGACGAACTGGTCCCAATCATATTGGGGCGACCTCTCTTGGCTACTGGTGATGCAATTATTAAAGTGAGAGAGGGGAAAATGATTTTGAGGGTGGATGATGAGGAAGCAGTCTTTAATGTGTACAAAGCAATCCAACTCCCCCGCCACTATGAGGAGCTCTCAATGATATCCGTTGTTGAGGTTGATGAGCAAATTCTTGACACGAGTGTATATCTAGACGACTCTCTAGAGAAAGCACTTATGTTGTTCAATAGCATGGGAAACGATGAGGAGGTTGAGGAGATGATGCACATCCTAGATACATCTTGTGCTTACATGCAGGGGATACACCACTTTGAGCCCTTGAATAGGCCAGATGGGCCACCCCCCAAACCGTCAGTTGAGGGGGCTCCAAAATTGGAGCTTAAACCGTTGCCCCCTCACCTTCAATATGCTTATTTGGGTGACTCTGACACCTTACCTGTTATTGTTTCTTCTGAATTGTCTAAATTGCAGGAAGAGAAGCTGTTCAGGGTGCTACATGAGCACAAGCGAGCACTTGGGTGGACAATGTCTGACATCAAAGGTATTAGTCCAGCTTTTTGCATGCATAAAATCCTCGTGGAGGGCGGACACAAACCCAGTGTAGAGCAACAATGCCGACTCAATCCAATCATGAAAGAAGTGGTAAGAAAAGAAGTGATTAAGTGGCTTGACGCAGGTATTGTATTTCCAATCTCAGATAGCAAATGGGTAAGCCCCGTTCAATGTGTACCTAAGACTGTGGTTGTTAATGAAAATAATGATTTGATTCCCACAAGAACTGTCACTGGGTGGAGGATTTGTATAGATTACCGAAAATTGAATAATGCCACCCGAAAGGACCACTTCCCTCTCCCCTTTATTGACCAAATGCTTGATAGATTAGCTGGCCAGGAATACTATTGTTTCTTAGATGGTTACTCCGGGTATAATCAGATTGCTATAGCCCCAGAGGACCAAGAGAAAACCATATTTACGTGTCCATATGGCACGTATGCATTCAAGAGAATGCCCTTTGGTCTTTGTAATGCACCTGCGACTTTTCAAAGGTGTGTAATGGCTATTTTTACTGATATGGTTGAAAGATTTGTAGAAGTGTTCATGGATGATTTTTCTGTGTTTGGGTGCTCTTTCGATAACTGTTTAATGAATCTCGATAAAGTACTTGCTAGATGTGAAGAGACAAACCTGGTGCTAAACTGGGAAAAGTGCCACTTCATGGTACGTGAAGGTATAGTATTGGGGCACAAAGTGTCTAAAAATGGTTTGCAGGTGGACAAAGCAAAGGTGGAAGCAATTGAAAAATTGCCCCCACCAACGTCCGTCAAAGGCATTCGCAGTTTCTTGGGCCATGCAGGTTTTTATCGTCGTTTCATTAAAGATTTTTCGAAAATTTCCTCTCCCTTGTGCAGGTTGCTTGAGAAAGATGTCTCCTTCAAGTTCGATGATGCCTGTCTGAAAGCATTTGAGGAGCTGAAGGGAAGGCTAGTGACTGCACTAATTATCATTGCCCCTGATTGGGAGCAACCCTTTGAGTTGATGTGTGATGCGAGTGACATAGCTATTGGAGCTGTTTTGCGGCAAAGGAGAAATAAAATCTTTCACTCCATCTACTATGCGAGCAAAACTCTGAATCCAGCCCAGATGAATTACACAGTTACTAAAAAAGAGTTGCTTGCAGTGGTGTGGGCGTTTGACAAGTTCAGATCATATTTAGTGGAGACCAAAGTCATTGTCTACACAGATCATTCAGCTATCAGATACTTGTTTGAGAAGAAAGACGCCAAGCCGAGACTGATTTGTTGGGTCCTTCTCTTGCAAGAGTTTGACTTAGAAATCCGAGATCGAAAAGGAACAGAACCAAGTGGCTGATCACTTGTCCAGGTTAGAAAATTGGAGCCATGTAGCTGAAGGTGGGTCTATCAAAGAAACATTTCCCGATGAGCAGTTATTGGCAATCACCTCAAATGAAGCCCCGTGGTATGCAGATTATGTGAATTTTATTGCAAGTGGGGTGACACCACCAGAATTGACACCTGATACTAGACGAAGATTCTTACATGACGTGAGGCTCTACATGTGGGATGAGCCATTCTTATATCGGCTATGTGCAGACCAGTTGGTGCGAAAATGTGTTCCTGAGGAAGAGATGAATGCAATATTGCATGACTGTCATGCGTCACCATACGGAGGACATCACGGTGGAGATAGAACCGCCCAGAAAGTTCTACAATCAGGTTTCTATTGGCCAAAATTGTTTAAGGATGCACACGCCTTTGTCAAAATGTGTGACAGATGCCAAAGAACCGGAACGATCACCAAGAGGCATGAGATGCCTTTGCAGAATATACTAGCAGTAGAGCTTTTTGATGTTTGGGGGATCGACTTCATGGGACCTTTCCCATACTCCAATGGGCACAGGTATATCTTGGTGGCAGTGGACTACGTGTCTAAGTGGGTGGAGGCCATTGCTCTTCCCACTAATGATGCGAAGGTAGTGGTGAGTTTTGTAAAGA
>NW_017681027.1:0-12089 GCF_001879085.1 Nicotiana attenuata
CTTCATATTCTCCATAGTAATGTCATAGTTGCTCTTCTTGGTTTTCTTCACCACATTACATGAAACTTCACTATGTCTTCCACCAAAGAGTTTTCTTGGTTTTTTAGCAACTACCATCTACTTTCATAAGAAAAAAACAAGAAAATGTTGGCCAAGACATGCTTACTGGTGTGCATCTGGGAATTCGTGGGAAGCAAAGATAGTGAAGGAGAAGTCCAAAGTACTTCATATGTGATGGAGACTGGCCACATCAAAAACTCGAGCACCAGGAAATTTGCTCATTTTCCTAAAAGAGCAAATTTTCCTGGTGCTCGAGTATTTGATCTGGCCAATCCCCTTCACATATGAAGTATTTCAACTTCTCCTTCACTATCTTTGCCTGCTACACTCAATAAGCATGTCTTAGCCAACATTTCCTTATTTTTCTTTGAATACAAATTTAAAGAAATCTGATAGAAGTCTATGGATGACTATGAAATTTTCAAGTGAAGAGATTGTTAATATAGCCAAAGAATGCACCTACTCAATTTAATATCTATAAATGCTGAAGAGATTGTTACCTGTTTTTTGTTCAGAGAAATTGAATGTAAGAATATAAGCAGTTGGCAAAAGATGTAAGTGGTAAATGCTAGTAGTTGGTAAATGCAATAAAAAAAATAGTAAATGCTAGTAGTTGGTAAATGACACAAAAGTGAACTAAAAAAACAATTAATATATATTCTTTAATCCAAATTATGTACAACCAACCAATCCTCTAATCAAAAAATTCACACAGAGACTCTTAAAAAACTCCATAATCATGTCCTTCTCGTTCTTCTGGAGTTTCATAGCCGCTATCTTTTTTCCAATTTCCATGAGCCCAAAGATTGGCAGCCAATTCTGTCCTGAATTCCAATGTTTGACTTTGATTAAAATTGAAGACATCTTTTCTCATCAACCGCATATCCATAAACTTAAGAGCAAATATACCACAATCAACACTGCGAAAAACACATCAAAAAGAAATTAAAGAATAGTTAAGACAAGCGCAAAATATAATAAACATAAGATGCATCGTAAAACATATGTGAAACACATACCTGTTAATCTGTTTCGGTGTGTGAATCCACTTAATTTTAAATTCTTCCACAGGACTGTCCCCATAATATTTATTAAGTTCCGCAAAATTCAAGCATTTGAGACAATGTGGAATCAACCGGGCATAAATTTTGACATGTTCAATCGAACGCTTGTATGTTACACTGCCGATGGAATCATACACATATATAATTTTATCTTCAAAGTCGAGATATCCAAAAAAGTAGTGCGTAGATATCTGGCCCTCCCTTGGCTTAAGTCGAAATGGAAAGAATACCTTTTTGCAAGATGCCCATGAGATACCACAGGAAAGGATAAGGCCTTTTACGTAGTTGGCCACCTTTTCATTCGTTGATTCTTCCTCATACCAACAAAAGTCCGTAAGTGGCTTAATAACCGCTTCTTCTTCTTCTTCTTCTTCTTCTTCTTCTTCTTCTTCTTCTTCTTCTTCTTCTTCTTCTTCTTTCAACTGTTCTTTGGATATCATCTTTTTCTTTGATTTGCTCTTAAGAATCTGCATTCTCTTTGCTTCCTTTTCTCAATTATCTTCAACTTATCTTCTGAAGGATGAACACTATCCAGGATAGTCATATATTGATCGAAAAGTAAATCTGTTACTGCACATTTTGCTTTTGTATAATGTGAAAGGTGATAGCAATATTTTTTGCGCAAGTAATATACGCCCACGTCAATATGCTGCAAATGGACAACGACAAATGATAACATGTGAAATTACCACTATGAAGTCTACAAAAAACACACTACACAACTACAAAACAGCATGAAAAAAACTTAAGCATATTCAGTTTTAGCAAATAAGCTAAAAAACTTCGACAGATTACTATGAATAAAGCTATACTACAAAAAATAAACTGAACTTTTGGGAAATACAGTTGAAAACCAATTCAAAAAACAATGTTAATAACTTACTTCATCCGCAAGATCAGAGTCAGGATCCATAAGCTCGGTAAAGAATGATTTTTGAATATGAAGTCCAGCTAATCTCAATGGATTGGAATCATATTCACTGGAATCCATCTCCAACCACTTTTTAAATCTTTGGATCAATCTGCTGTCTTGAGAAACATAATGGAAGGGACACTTTCTTCTATTCTTTCCTACTATCCAATCTTGCCCCCCTTGGCTTTTTCCTATAAACTACATAAGGAGATCTCAACCAAATACTCTCCATACGCATCCTTTTCCCTTTTTTATCTTCTTTTCCTTTTGATTGCTCTTCCTGCTGTTCAGTCACAACTAAATGGTGCTGTACAGCAGCAGGGTGGGGAACTACAGCCATCGTGGTGGATGCTTGATCAACTCCCTACTGTTCACGACGTTCTTCTGTCTCTTCACGAACACCAACAGCAGCAGAATTACCTTCTGAATCAGCCCCTTGTGTACTACCAAGTGAAAATGAACATATATTGAAGTTGGGGATATCACTGGTATCACACATAGGAGAACTAGAAATCTTCCTTCTCTTAGGTTTTGGAAGCAGTTCTGATGCATCAGATGAGATCTGCAAAAGCAAGGAAAATATAAACATAAATAAAACTGATACAGAATACACATTAGGCAAAAAAAAAAAGACAGTAATCGAATTGCAGAAAATAATTACCTGGTCTAAGTGTTGCGACACAGATGGTGTTTTCATTCCAACAGATCCTGTATCTTCATGCAAAAAAAAAATTAATAAATAATACTCACTAAATTTTATAAAATAATACCAACACACTTCACACCTGTCTGTGACTCAACAAGTGTGAATATATGTATTTCTCCTTTTTCATATTGCTTCAGAATCTCACCGAATTCTTTTCGACCTGCCTCCAATAATTCTGAAAAATCATTCAAAAATATAAAAAAGAAAATAAAATATGTAAAATTTCAAAATGTAGAAAATATACTTCGATCAAATATAATAAATTCATGATCTATAGAATACCTTCACGTTTGTCTTCCGCTGTGCTTTCCCTAGGCTGCATGCCTTTCTCAATATCAGCATTTCCAGCATCATTCAACTCTGAATCAACGTCGACAACCATTGCAGTATTCTCTGAAAAGGTTTTCTCAACTTTACCTTCATTCAAATGAGCATCATCACAGAGTTTTTGAGTTGTGGCAATTGAACCACAACTAGTTTCAACTTCCACTGCATATTCATAAAAGAGGGGAAATACATCAAGTAATTTTTCTATATATAAAACACAAATTTTTTTTATACATGTAGTGAAAATTTAACTACAGGATATTATAAAAAAACTAATTAAAACTTCAACTCTAACAAGGCTAAAGTTAGCCAATCACAAACAAAAACTTCAACACTTATCTAAAAAAAAAAACTTCAGCTCTAGAGCTGAAGACAGTTATAAAAAAAAAACTTTAGCTCTAGAGCTGAAGTTCGACAGTTATAAAAAAAAACTTCAGCTCTAGAGCTGAAGTTCGACAGTTATAAAAAAAACCTTCAGCTCTCGACAGTTATAAAAAAAAAAACTTCAGCTCTATAGCTGAAAGTTCACCAGTTACGAAACCAAAAAATTCACCAAAAAACATGTTTTGTAATTTGTACCTGTAGTAACAATTTCCTGTGTAGCAACACCTAGAAGTTCATTGCAAATCGCTATTACTCCTGCATACCGATCGTCTTTCAGATTTGAAGTACCAATAGGTGCTTGATCACTTTCCGAAGCACAACTCGGTGAATGTTTTTCAGTGCCAACAACTTGATCATCTGCACCTTTCTCTCCACCTTGTGGTTGAACAAGTTCAACGCCTCCGACAGCCGCTTCATTATATGTAGCATTATCATCTGCGACATTAGGCAATGCATCATGAGCAGTATGTTCTTCAGTCTCGACAACTTGATTATGAGCACCATCCTCACTACCAATATTCTCAGTTGATAAATGTGCTTCATCATTTACATATCTGCTCAATCTATCAGGACTGGAACGTTGCTCTTCAACTTGTTCTTGAACATTTAGATCGCCTTCAAAAGCCAATGGATCTTCACAACAGTCATTCATCCTGTCATATTCTCGATCCATTCCATTTGATTTGTTGACAATCGTAAACAACTGTTCAAACTTCTCATCGAAATATTCCTAGAAAAAAATTACTAAAAATGATTAATCGGAATAAAATGAGCACAAATAAAAAGACTTCTCTATAAATTATCTTACTTTCACTTTTACAAAAACAGCATCCACAATAGCAGTTCGCTCCTCCTTTTTAAACTTATCAAAAACTTCGTTCACGATTGTGCTTCTTTCTTTTTCATTTTGCCTTTGAACCTCCGTCGTTAACCTCTACAATAGATAACACAACAAAAATTCAAATATAGAAGAAAACTTCAGCTCAAAAAACATGTTGTACTTTTACAAAAACAAACCCAAAAAACTTCAGATAAAAACTTACAGAGCATATTTTATCAAGTAATTCATCTTCATCAAAGTCAGATGTAGATGGAGTAGAACGACTCTTGGTACGAGATGCTTCGCCAATAAAAGGAGTTTGATTCAGTTCTTTTGGTTGATTCCAACTACGTGGTAATTCACCAATGTCATGAGTTTGATTCACTTCTTTTGATCGACTCTTTGTAGGTGGTGATTTACCAATGACAGGATTTCGATTCAATTCGTTTGGTCGACTCAGAGTAAGTGGTGATTTACCAGTTGAAGGAACTGCATTATCTACATTTGAACGAATCCTACTGCACGGTAATTTCCTAATTAAAGGCATTGAATTCAATTCCTCTTCTGTAGGAATTATATTTCCAATACCCTAAAGTCGCGGATATCTCTGTTTAATACAAAAAAGTATATTATGAGAAGAAAAAAACTAATAATCAGGCATATTATTACAAAATAAAAAGTAACTTACTTCATGAGTTTTGAACATATAATAAAGTTCAGGAAATTTAGGCTCTCCCACGCATACATAATGTAACATCCTGGGGATCTGAGGCATATCAAGGTACTCATCCTCTGCTACATTACCTCATCCGAACATGGGAAAGCACTCATAGAACCAAACACATAACGGATATGGAAATCCAGTAAGTTTATACTCAGTTGCATGATGTTTGTTCTGCTTGTCCAATACATGTTTCAATGAATAAATGAGCTTCTCATAAGCCACATTAACCCAGGGATATTCACACGAGCCTTCTCGTCCTCAACGATAGATGCATACTCCCTCATTCACACATGAATCGTTATTTTTCCCAAACAGAAATAGACTCTAAAATAAGAATTTCCACAAGCGTAACTGCATCTTCATCATTCTCGCATACGTGTGGATAAGTCACAGCATTCTTGGAATTGCATTGCGAGTCATAAAACCTCGAATATCTTCAGATACACACCCTTGGACTTACAAAATACCGGTTTAGAACAGTGCTCTTTCGATTAAATGATTTTTTAATATTATGTGTTGTTATCGGCAAACCACACATAATGTGAAAGTCTTCAAGGATGAAGGAAACATCATGCCCAAATATCTTGAAACTATAGAGCTCGCTCATTTGTGAATATTCCGAGAAAGACACAGACAATGAACCAACTTCATGTTGCATTTGATATTCTCCATAGCAATAATGTGTTTAAATGGACCATTACTAAGCTTAGCCTGTTGTGCAGGAGTCAAGAAAGATGCAATTAAACTCTTCAAATCATGGTTCCCCTTCCAGTAACCCTTAGAGTTAAACCATTCTGTAAACTCAAAATATCTTTGTCCTGGTTTTGTAGGTAGAGGCTGAGGGACATAAGGACCTGGGACTACTACAGGTAGTCTAGGTTTTTTAGGTGCTTTGCTTCTTTAGCTACTTTTAGGATCTTTAGGTACTTTAGGAGCCATCTGTCAAAAAAAAAAGTAAAAGATACAAATAAATAACATCAGGACATTATCAAAAAGATCACTTAAAACTTCAACACCTAAGAAGCCTTAAGTTCGACAGGTATAAAACAAAAACTTCAGCTGAAGGTTTTAATTTATTACTTAAAACTTTCAAAAGGAGGCCTGGCATAAATTAAAAATTGATATTGCACTAAAAAAACTTCGGCCAAGCAGCTGAAGTTTTTTTGTTATTACTCAAAAACTTCATCAGGAGGCTGAAGTTTTCCACATACACTGGCTAAATTAAAAAAATCATATTGCACTAAAAAAACTTCGGCCTAACAGCTGAAGTTTTTTATTTATTACTCAAAAACTTCAGAAGGAGCCTGAAGTTTTCCTCCTACACTGGTTAAATTAAAAAATGATATTGCACTAAAAAAACTTCGGCCAAGCAGCTGAAGTTTTTTTGTTATTACTCAAAAACTTCAGCAGGAGGCTGAAGTTTTTCACATACACTGGCTAAATTAAAAAAATCATATTGCACTAAAAAAATTTTGGCCTAACAGCTGAAGTTTTTTATTTATTACTTAAAAACTTCAGAAAGAGCCTGAAGTTTTCCTCCTACAGTGGTTAAATTAAAAATTTGATATTGCACTAAAAAAACTTCGGCCAAGCAGCTGAAGTTTTTTGTTATTACTCAAAAACAGAAAAAACTTCAGCAGGAGGCTGAAGTTTTCCACATACACTGGCTAAATTAAAAAATCATATTGCACTAAAAACTTCGGCAAGCACAAAACATTCAGCCAAAAAAACAAAACACAAATTCAAATCCAAAAATAATGCCAAAACATGAAAAAAACTTCAGCTCCTATCCTAAAGTATCATTATCATCTGTTTAACTCTGAAATGTTTTAAAAATTTGAACGTCGAATCACAGAAGAATTTATAAAAATTACATTAACAACATGAACAACCTATCAAACTAAACCATATCATAAATACATAAATATCAAAACCCAAAACCAGAAATTAAATCATAAAACAAAACCCAGAAAGTTAATGCAATGTACCTGTGGTTAAATCGTAATATGGGAACAACGACGACTAGCAGTTGAAAATTCGAAAGAACGACGAAAACCGTTTGATTTCTGAGAAGAGCAAATCGAAAAACGCGAATAACGGGAGAGAGAAACAGTAGAGCACTAGCGTATACTTGGAGAGAAAGTAGTCTTTTAACAAAAAAGGGTAAAATAGTCTTTTCAAATGGCTTTTAACAAAAAGGCGGGTATGAGTGCAAACAGAAAGACAAAGCGGGTACAGGTTAAAAGGGGGCGCCCAAATAGGGCGCCCTGTGCAATTTTTACTCAGTCTATTGCTGTCCCCTTTTTTATGTCAAAATAGCACGAGCTGACCTGTTTTTGGGTTGGTAATTGAAAAATAGTTAGTGTGTGTAAGGTAATTAAAAAATTACTATTATTTAATGTCGAGATAAAATATGAACAAAAATACCCTTAACTAAAACATGAAAAAATCCAACATAATATGCTGGGTTATGAAACTCCTGCATATAAACCTTCAGATATTATGTTAAAATTCCAACACATTATGTATTTCAACAAATTATGGTGGAATTTCATATATAAAAAATTCAAACTCCAACATATTATGTTGGATTTTCGAATTTTAACTAAGAGTATTTTGCCAAATTTTATTTTCGCATGTAAGAGTGACTAAAATTTGATTAATTTTAAAACCTATAATTAATTTTTAATTAGCGAATAATTCTGAATTTCTCATGAGAGAGATTATTCCCAGCCTCAGGGGCCCATTTGAGAACTCGTCCCTAATCATTTAAGCTTTTCTTTTTTTTCTTCTGGCTGGCATCTATGCTTTTCTTTTTTCATTTTTCTAAAAAAAAAGTTCTCTTAAACCATCTATGTAATCAGTTGTCTTCTAAGTGCTATCTATGCAGAAGGTCTTTCGTGTTTCATTTGAAAAAATAAAAAAAGGAATCTAAACATGGTACTCCCTTTTCTTATTTTCTTTCAGTTTCTCTTATCCAATATATAATTTACGAATGTTATATTAATTCCACGTGAATGATCGTGACATAGATTTGCAGAGAATTAATCCTAGATTGTGGATTAATTTTGACAAAAAATGTCTCAAATGATGGATTTGACATGCCTAAGCAATGCATTTGGAAATTCATATTGTAAGCAGATGTTGTAATCATGAACATTATTAATGTTAAATGCATATTTAGCTCTCTAACCCAAAGGCAAAAGGAAAAAAGAAAACAGTCTTGGCAAGACTTGACATGCATTATATGGACATGTTGAACGTGATACATAGTAATAAACAATTGACAATTAGAAACACTATGACAAATTGCAGAAATGAGAATATATATATATATATATACTAGAGATTTGTTTCCTGGACAAGAAAGACATGCAAATTGAATTGTCTTATTGATCCAATTCAGGAATTCCAAAGAAAGAAAAAAGAGTCAGCAAAATGCGTCAACTAGGACAAGCCAAGCCATCACCTTTAATTTTAATTTAATTGATTTGGTCCCTTTTGGGGAACAGAGATTCTTGTTGAAATTTCTAGATAATCAAACCTTTATTACCTGGAGCTTTGCAGCTAGTTCAATTCTTATTAAGCTGTAGGTAGAGAAATTTGACCCAAGTCTTTCTTCAAAGTCATCTTTATCATCCTTATTTTCCTTTTATCGATTACCTCGTTTTTTTTTCTTTCTGCCAAGTCCCTAATCTCTTACCAATTCACATACTGGCATTCATTATGTAATAGGAGTATTACTTGCAAATTAAGTACTCCTTCCACCTCAATCTATAGGGGTAATTTAAAATAAAAAACTTTTGAAATCTATGATTGTAAAAGCTTAAGGAATAAAAGATTTGTAGGGTTATAAAATTTGTGTGACTATAAAAATTTCTTATTTAGGGTAAAATGTGTAAAATAAAAAGTTTAAAGTTAAATATTTTTTTTTGTAAACTAATAAGAAAAGTGTATTATATAAATTGATACGGTGGGAGTAACCTTTTTACCTTGCTCATTGTTAAGCTCGAAACCCAAAGAGACCAAATTTGTGTCCTCTTCAATATTCTTTTCTACTTATCTTAATTTCCTTCTCGGTAACAATGGGTATGAGAAAAGACAAATGAATTATGCCTAAGTTGGGCTTATTTCATTATTATTCCAGAAGCACAAACCCTCACAGATAATATATAGCAAACACATATCACATGGAGAGAAGACCCCTCCATACAAATATTTAATGTATAAATTCATAATGCATCTTAATTCATCAGCATATGTATCTATAGAATGATAATCAAAAGCTATGCTGTGTGGACTCTCCAAAAATATTGTCGCACCCATATCGGATCTTTCAAAAATGTACTACTTTTTGAGGATCCGACACGCACCTGGCGACATCTTTGCAGCGTCCGAGCAACATAGATCAAAAATGTATTGTGAACTACTTTCCTATTTTCTTGTTTTTTTGGTATACCTTTATACAGTAAAAATGAAACATGTATCTAAACATATATATAGTCTAAGCCAAGGTTCAGAATGGCCTTTTGAGACTCTTGAAGTCCAAAGAATCAACACACTCTGCTCTATCCCTATGCACATTCAACAACTTCAACAACTCACTAGCTTTCTCTTTTGTTGTTTCACTACAACCAACTTGTAGCAGCAGCAAAAGCTTCTGAAAAGCACCAAGTTTTAGAGCTTCAACAAGAACATCACCTCCATTTTCCCTCTTCCCAATCTTCCATAGAATTGAAACTGAAAACTCAGTTGCCAAATCTGAAACTCTCAGCAATTTCTTGACCAAAACAGGCACAGTTAGAGCATAACTATAAGCCCTTTTTCTTCCTTCTATAGAGCTGCAAATTCCATCCAAAACACCTAATGCCTTTTCACATATGCTCTTCTCACAATCCACAAGCATCTCTACCAGCAATTCAACTAACCCCACATCAGCAAATCTTGATTGAGCCTTCTTGTTGGCGAAAGACGACGAATGTGATGAATTAACCATGTGGTAGATTGCTAATAAAGAAGCTTTTGTAGTAGTAGGACAAATTGGCTCTTTCACAAGTTTCACTAAGCCTTCTAAAGCTCCTTCAATTCCCAACAAGATTTCAACCTTGTCATGTTCCTCCATTTTCAAGATATCTTTTAGCAAGAAAACTGCATTTCTCCTGCATGATAAACTCCCATTATTCAAGAACCACACCATGCAACATAACGATGAAATCGATCCAAGATTCGACTTGGACTCCCCATCCAGAGGCAATATAGTTGTCAAAGTTGACAAGATCACTTCCCCTGTTGAAGAATTTTTCATATTAATTTCCTCTGAAAATGCAACAAATGCAGCTGATAAAACATGTGCAGTACCATTGGTAACAAAGCACCGTTTGTTCCTCTCACTTTCATTCACCAACTTCTTCACTTTGGACACTAATTCCTTGCACACCTCTGAGTCATGCATCTCTTTGCTTATTTTGGCAAGTAGTTCAACAACCTCGGACGATGTCACAGGAATTCTTGGAGTTGGAATTCTTTCAATCCCATGATCCTTGTTCTCAACACACCATTGTTGGATCATTTTCCTTATGCTGTGATTTGGAATTGGTTCACCAATATTCCTCAATGTTTGATTTGTGATGGGACAAGTTTGATTCCCAGCCTCAATCCATTTCTCAATATTCTCTCTATCGTATGTGATCCCTGTTGACAATGTCACTGGATCTTTCATTAAGTCTAAAGAAATTGGACATGTGTAATGTCTAGGAATCACTAATTCCATGCTTGTTATATCCTCCATTAATCCTCTCTTTGCTACCATTCTTTCTGTTTTCCTTTTCCTCCATGTTGAAATCATCATTTAATTGCAAAAAATGAAATACTCAAAGAATCTTGAAAAGAAAATAGTGAGTTGGGTTGTTTTTTTGGTTTTCTTTTGTTTGTGATGGGATTCAAGTAGGTAAAGGGATGGTGGAAGTATATATATATAATAGCATTTGTTTGATGTCACGCGGTTCAAACTTCAAGTTTATTTAGTCCAATTATAAACTAAAGAAACGTTCAAGAACGTGGGAAGGAGGACTTGAATATTTGACCAAAATATGAAAGATTTGAATAGGTAAAAGGAACCCAAAGAATGGGGCCAAAGATAGGGGGCTTAGACTTGGGGGAGTTGGGAATAGGAATTAATCAAAAGAGACTAAAATAAAAGGAATCAATGGGTTTGATTTTGACGAGAGAAATAGAAAAATGAGTGCGTCAAAGGACGGGGTCGGTGGACTGACCTGACTGATTTGAGGAGACAATTTGGTAACGTTTTTTGTTTGATCAATTTATTTCTTTTGGCTAAATATACTTCCCCCAGCCCCTATAAGTTCTATTTATCACTTTTCACTCCACCTATTTTAAAAAAGTATTATATATATGACCTCCAGCTTTGGAGTTAAAAGTAATATTATCATGTTTTCCATCATATTATCGTGTCTTTTGAAAAAGTACTGGTATTTTTATATCTTGTCAGAACTGATTTTATAGGGATTTTGTTACCTAATTTTGCTCAACCCTTTTATAATGTTCACAACTGCAATCTATTAATCCCAACTCCTGCATCATTTTTGTAACTCATGATTTTGTCACCCCAACCTTACTCTAATCATCACTACCCTGTGAACTCTTTTTCTTCTTTTTTATTTTGATATAATTAATATATTATTTTATTTCTTTTTCTTTGCACTAGCTCAGAGGAGGAACACTTCTTTTCTTAAAGATTAAAACTGTTTACTTCTCAAAACTAAAATACTTTATATGAAAGAGGACTATTTGATGCTTATCTTTAATAAAATAAAATCCATTTAAGCTATCCGAAGTGGAATTATTATTATTCAAGTGGTTATACGTTAAAATAATTGATTTTCATATAATCTTAATAATTGACGGGGTTATCGCATAAGTCTACAAAATTTGAGCATTATTTGTTAAACATAAAAGGTAAAAGGACTAAACTGTAACTTTTATTTTTATATATATATATATATATATATATATATATATATATATATATATATATATATATATATATATATATATATATATATATATATATA
>NW_017681028.1:0-6714 GCF_001879085.1 Nicotiana attenuata
CCTGGCGCACGAGATCTGGCCCTATCAATTCTGCTTCACCCACTTCAAACCATCCAATCGGAGACCTACACCTCTTTCCGTACAATGCCTCAAATGGGGCCATCTGAATGCTAGCATGAAAGCTGTTATTGTAAGCAAATTCTATAAGTGGCAAGTGATCATCCCAATTACCTTTAAAATCCAAGACACAGGCCCGCAACATATCTTCAAGCGTCTGAATAGTCCGCTCCACTTGACCATCAGTCTGTGGATGGAAAGCCGTGCTGAGATTCACCTGAGTACCCAAACCTTGCTGAAATTTCCTCCAAAAATTAGCTGTGAACTGAGCCCCTCGGTCTGAGATAATAGAAAGTGGAGTGCCGTGAAGCCTTACTATTTCCTTGATATACAACTGAGCATACTGTTCTGCAGTATCGGTGGACTTGACTGGCAAGAAGTGAGCTGATTTGGTGAGTCGATCCACTATTACCCAAATTGAGTCGAACTTGCGCTGAGTGCGAGGTAACCCTACCACGAAGTCCATGTTGATCATCTCCCATTTCCACATTGGTATTTCCATGAGCTGAGTTAACTTACCGGGCCGCTGATGCTCAGCTTTTACTTGCTGACAATTTGAACATTTAGATACAAAGTCCGCCACACCCCTGTTCATACCGTTCCACCAATAAATTTCCTTGAGATCATGATACATCTTCGTAGAACCTGGGTGCACAGAATACCTGGAATTATGAGCCTCAGCCATTACTCTCTCTCGAAGATTATCCACATCTGGGACACATAGCCTACCTTGACATTGCAATACACCATCATCGATGCCGAGTGAAAAAGCCGAAGTCTTGTTATTCAAAACTGCCTCCTTCATCTGTGCCACTGCTGGATCAATAAACTGCTTTTCCTTGACTTCCACTACAAGTGACGATTCTGCTCCATTATGCACCATAACATTCCCCTTGTCTGAGGTCAAAATACAAACCCCTAAGCTGGCCAGTTGATAAACCTCCTAAGCCAAGGGCCTCTGATTCGCTCCCAAATGAGCCAAACTACCCATAGACTTCCGACTGAGAGCGTCGGCCACCACATTCGCCTTCCCTGGATGGTACAAGATGTTAAAATAATCATAATCCTTGAGCAATTCTAACCACCGTCGCTGTCTCAAATTCAATTCCATCTGCTTGAACAAATACTGGAGACTCTTGTGGTCTGAGCACACATCCACATGGACCCCATAAAGATAATGCCGCCATATCTTCAAAGCAAACACAACTGTTGCAAGCTCCAAATCATGCGTCGGATAATTCTTTTCGTGATTCTTGAGCTGCCTTGAAGCATACGCTATAACCTTCCCATGTTGCATCAACACACACCCCAAACCAACCCTGGAGGCATCGCAATAAACCACGAACCCTTCCGTGCCTTCTAGCAAGGTCAATATCGGCGCCGAGGTCAACCTCGACTTCAATTTCTGAAAACTTTTCTCACAAGCGTCGGACCATTGGAACTTAACTGCTTTTTGCGTCAACTTAGTCAATGGGGAGGCAAGGGTAGAGAATCCCTCCACAAACCTCCGATAATACCCTGCTAAACCCAAGAAGCTACGAATTTCCGTCGGGGTCGTGGGTCTAAGCCAATCTTTCACTTCTGCAATCTTCTGGGGATCCACCTGAATCCCTTCACTGGAAACAACATGGCCCAGAAAGGAAACGGACTCCAACCAAAATTCACATTTCGAAAATTTAGCATATAACTCGTGCTGATGAAGCTGTAGAACTGCCCTGAGGCGACCGGCATGATCCTCCCAGCTCCGCAAATATACAAGGATGTCGTCAATGAAAACAATCACGAAGGAGTCTAGAAATGGCTTGAAGACCCGATTCATAAGATCCATGAAAGCTGCCGGGGCGTTGGTTAGCCCAAAAGACATGACCAAGAATTCAAAGTGACCATAGCGAGTTCTGAAAGCGGTCTTAGGAATATCCTGCTCTCTGATCTTCAATTGGTGATACCCAGATCGTAGATCAATTTTGGAGAAGAACCTTGCACCTTGCAATTGGTCGAACAAATCATCTATCCGAGGCAAAGGATATTTATTCTTGATGGTGACTTTGTTGAGCTGCCAATAATCAATACACATCCGGAGCGACCCATCCTTCTTTCTGACAAAAAGAACCGGAGCACCCCACGGCGACACACTCGGCCGTATGAACCCCTTTTCTAATAAATCCTTCAGCTGCTCCTTTAACTCCCTTAACTCTGCTGGAGCCATTCTGTATGGTGGAATAGATATTGGTTGCGTATCTGGCAATACATCAATCCCGAAATCAATCTCCCTATCTGGCTGAATCCCTGGAAGCTCGTTCGGAAACACTTCAAGAAACTCATTCACGACTGGCACGGACTCGGGGGTAGACACTTCTGAAGTGGTGTCCACCACCCGGACCAAATGATAGATACATCCCTTCTTAATCATCTTCGAAGCCTTAAGGTAGGAAATAAACCTACCCTTCGGCACCACACCATTCCCCTTCCACTCAATAACCGGCTCATTAGGGAACTCGAGTCTCATGACTCTCGTCCGGCAGTCAAGTTTAGCAAAGCACGAATAAAGCCAGTCCATTCCCATAATCACATCAAAATCCACCATTCCAAGCTCGATAAGATCGGCCGTGGTAACACGACCACATACCGTGACAACACAATTCCTATAAACTCGCGCGGCTGTAATAGAATCACCAACCAGAGTCGATACGGAGAACGGCTCATGAAGCTGTTCGGGTTCTATCCCAAAACTTGAAGCAATGAATGGGGTGACATAAGACAAAGAGGACCCCGGATCAATAAGAGCATAACAATCAATGGCCTGAACAGACAAGATACCTGTAACGACATCTGGAGAAGCCTCTGCACTCTGGCGACCACTCAAAGCATAAAACCGGCTGGGTCCACCCCTACCACGAGCTCCACCCCTAACTGCACCACGCCCTGCTGGAGCTGGAGGACACACGGATGAAATGGCAGCTGAAGAACCGGATGACTGAGCAAATCCCCTACCCATGCCCTGACTGGGCGCACGACAGTCCCGCTGGATATGACCTCTCACCCCGTATCTATAGCACACCGGGATATCTAAATAACAAGTCTCTATATGGAACCTCCCACACTTGGGGCATGGAGCCCTCCCCTGCCGCTGTGATCTCCCTCCCGAACGATCGGACTGATGGGGCCTCCTACTGTCTAAACCTGGTCTCATGTGGCTGCTCTGCTGATAACTGTGCACAGATGGTGGTGCGCTCGCTGAGGACTGAGCATATGACTGGGATGGCCCTGATGACCCTCTCCCCTGAGCTGATCTCCCTGAGTGACCCACTGATCGGGCCCTGCTGTTACTCTCCCTTTCCGCCCGTATCTTCAACTTCCTAGCCTCTGTGGCCTGAGCGAATCCCACAATCTTCCCATAATTCATATCCGAGTGCAAGGCCGCTGTAGCAGCCTCATTCACCACCAAAGGACTAAGGCCCTGAACAAATCGCCGAACTCGAGCATCCATGGTCGACACTAACTGAGGTGCATACTTGGACAATCTCACAAATTCCATGTGGTACTCCCAAACACTCATACTGCCCTGCTTGAGGACCTCAAACTCAGTGGCACGGGCTGCCATTGTCTCGGCAGGCAAGAAATGGTCCATAAAGGCATCTACAAACTCATCCCATCTAGCCGGAGGTCTTCCCTCCCCACGAGAATCCTCCCACATCTCGAACCACGAACGCGCTGCTCCCCTCAACCTGTATGAAGCCAAATCAACCCCCTTTGTTTCGGTAGCCTTCATCACTCGAAGGGTCTTATACATTTCATCAAGGAAATCTTGCGGATCGGCCTCTGGGTCTGTGCCTGAGAACTCTGGAGGGGCTAACCGCAGAAACTGGTAGACTCTGGAGCTGGCGGAATCTCCCTGTCCGCTGGAGGACGCAGGGGCATCATGAGATCTCTGGGCCTGAGCGGCCACTAACTGGGTCAACATATGGATGGCTTCTCTAAGGTCCCCATCAGGAACCCCGGGACCGAAAACTGGAACCGCATCAGAATCAGGAATATCGGCGGGAGGGATGGTAGCACCATCTGTCGCAGCAGGAACAGGAACACTTTGATCTGGAATAGATGGGCCAGGTAGATTCAAGACTGGGGAGTCACTCTCACCCACGGCATCAGGTACATGATCCATAGCCACACTTGGGGTGGCATTGGCCCCAAGGCCGAGTCTAGCTCTCTTCTTAGGTGCCATTACTGAAAAATTCGGGACAGAGCACTAGTTAGACATGGACACTTTCACGTTTCACTTCACCGCACGATATAGAATAACAAAGAAGAGGGTAATTTCCTAAATGTCCATGCAGCCCCCTACTTATAGATGTGGTTGACAACACACCGATAAGAAGGGCTCTACTAGACACGGCTCCGAGACAACCTAGGACTCTTTTAAAACCATAGGCTCTGATACCAAGTTTGTCACGCCCCAAAAATCGAGGGACATGACCGGCGCTCGACCGAGTAGCCCCAGTCAAGCGGACCTGGGTGCCTTTCCTATCCCACGTGTTACCCCGTGTTTTCATTACTCGTTAATCAAAGGAAATAGCCATTTATAATTAAAACACCTTTTTACGAAATATACATAACGAACATGGTTACTTAGCGTGGTTTACAACTTACATCGCCCAACATACAAAATACATATTACATAAGTTCACAACCCACATTTCCTGTCTACGGAGCCTCTAAGGATACAAAAGGATGATACAATACTTGCCGGTAACAAGGCTTCGGCTATACCTTACACAAATACCAAAACAAGACTCCAGAATAAAAGCGGCATGAGCCACGCAGGGACCCGGGACGAAAGGGGCTCACCAATTCAGCTGACGGGAAGTGAAGGAGTGCTACGGTCAGTGGACTGGAGTACCTGCTATAGATCCACCTACAATCACAATACGAATGTAGCGCCCCCGGCAAAAAGGGACGTCGGTACATTTGAATTGTACTGGTATGTATGAACAAACTTTAGCCCAAGTAAACTCAAACAATACACAAGTAACGTACAGTAATAGAATCAACAATAAAATACACATGAAAGGAACAACCTGTCACGACCCAAACCGAAGGGCCGCGACGGGCACCCGGTGCCTTACTCAACCGAGTACCAACGTAACATATCTTTCTTATCATACTATCATGGGTAAATGAGCTAGAAAACCCTTCATGAGATAACAACAGTAAAACATAAGGGAATACTTAACGTATGATGACCCAGCATGATATACAAACTTATACATGTGACATACAATCCTATAAGGCCGACATGACCATTTGTGAACTCAAAAGATAGGCCGACAAGGCCATAAAAGTATCCATGCACCTGACATCTGTCTACAAGCCTCTAAGAGTACATAAAATCATAAAGGTCGGGACAGGGCCCCGCCATACCAATCAATACATATCCAAAGCATACTGACCAAATAGGCAACTCCGGAGCAAGTGGAGTACACCAACACCTTCGCTGAGCTGATAGCCTACTAGGAGGAATGTCAACCTGTCTATCGGGACCTGCGGGCATAAAACGCAGCGTCCCCAGGCAAAAGGGACGTCAGTACGAATAAAGTACCGAGTATGTAAGGCAGGAAAGCATAAATAAGAACAGTAATGTAAAGAGAGGTAGAGGAGATACAACCTGTAACATCTGAGTGCCTCTGGGGGCTACTGACATGAAATGCATAATACATATATATACATAAACTTTTAAAAACATACGCCTCTGTGGGCATCATCATCATCATATCGTACCCGGCCTCAAAGAGGACTCGGTAAAAACGTACCCGGCCACGTGGAGCTCGGTAAACCCAACTGATCAGTGGTTGCACAATAGGTGCCATACCCGGACGACTATAGCGCGGCTCGGTAGAGTAAAGTAGATACATATATAATGCATGCTGGACTCATGGAGTCACGTTCTAAACCTTTTGGAGTGACATAAGGTCATTGCACCATCGACTAACATTATGGACATCATACCATCAATATGAACTTCACTAGGACTCAAGGATCATATATACTTTCTTGGAATAACTTTTTAAGGAAAGAATAACATGGACAACCTTAGTTGCTAGGAGTAGATTCATTATGAAATAGCGTATCGTTTATGTTCGTTTCACTTTAGATCATGCCAAAAGAATGAAGGAAGAGCCTTAACATACCTTAAACATGTTGAGTCCTTAATACCTTCTAAGCAACTCTTCAAACAAGTCAACTCGATCTATCATAGCATAAGGAGATTCAAAATCAGTGTTGAGCAAAGGCTAAGTCTGTAACTTAAGCTAGTAGCTCGTCTACGTAAATTCGGGCAGCATCTCCCTTGTAACGAGGGCCTCCTCCAATACCATATACCAACAACAACAGCCAGGGAAGTCCAGCAACCTATAAATATAAATAACAAGACACCATATAACAACAACAAGTCACAACTACTTCACGACGAGCGGCAAGCTCCGATTGGAATCCGTATAACCCATATCACCCCTTATAACTTCTTACATTACTTTAACAGTATCATTAACATGATAATGAAGTCATTCATCAATGATTCCATCCTTATACCATATATTTATAACAAAGGAAACAATCCTCAACTCCAACTATCTTCAATTAGTAGCTTTATTCACTAGTTGA
>NW_017681028.1:9554-12081 GCF_001879085.1 Nicotiana attenuata
CTTCAAAGGTTATTCGTCTTTTGTCTATTCTATTATTGTTGGAACACGATCGCTGAAATTCTCACGATGTCGACTATTATCAAATCCTCCGGTCCCTAATTCATGTTCGGTTCTATCTTGTTTACTAGACCATACTAATTTCTATTACTACGGGGGTCTAATTTTTAATTTTTTTTTTCCTTCTGGTAATCATGTTCGAGTCACCAACTCAATTCTCGTATGAGGATATAGCCTTTTGCCTATACTCTTTTATTGTCTCAAGGTCTATCACCTCTTGTCTATTCCTTCACTTGACTATAGACTCTATCATCGTGTCATATTTTGATTTACCGTTATCACCCATTTATCACATCTTACTCATAATACTTTATTTACTCTCTTCTTATTTTCCTACTAATACTTCTGTTTATCACCTTATTCTGAAAACTTCAATAAAATATTCTTTCGCTTTTAACTCCCCTTACTCCGTCCACTGGCTCTTCGGGTCGCCTAACATTCTCTCTTTACTAGGGACGGGAGCCATAAAAAGGTAAATATTTATCCCTTTTTGGATTCCACTACCTATCTTCTGAAATTCCTGAATTTTCCATCTCTCAATTCTGAATTCTAGTATTTCATATCTAAGTGTACTATTCTAGATTGCACCATCCGGGGTGTCTCACAAGGGGAACAATTACAACATTTGCAATAACCCTCGGAAATGTTAGCTAATGATAATAATCCATCTACCATCTTGGGTTACTCTAACCCCAATTGGATCTTACTATCCCCTTCTTCTCTTAAACTATATTTGCCAACTCCCATAGGGCATAACTGAGATGGGTGGGGCCAATTGTATATATCTCTGTAATTGTTGAAAGTAACTCATAATACTTATGTTTCTTTGCCTGAATTGTAAAAACTGATAATCTTCACTAACTGGATACCTCGTACCCTTCTTCACCTTGCTTCTTTTGTTTGTTGAAAATTGTATCTACCTTCTGATTCTCTTATTACTTTTTACCATATGGGTGGATAGATATTCATGCCTTGGGGCTCCTTATCAAGAAGCTCACACAACTTAGTACACACATAATCTGCTGAAGAACTTACATTTACTCATCATAAGCATGATGCAAAATCGAGTTCCTCTAACTCAGCTCTTCCAGAGCCACATTCAATCTCTTACCAACTGTCTTTGTGGATGTAGGCATCGTTGTATTACGACTAAAGTCGAAATTAGGAGTTTGAATTCTTACAACTGAGCTCTACCACACGATCTAGAATAAGAAGAAAGAGTGATAGTCCTAAATGCCCTGTAGCCTCCTGCTTATAAGTGTGGTGCACGACACACCCATAAACAAGACTCTACTAGACACGGCTTGTAGACTCCCTAGGACAGAACTGCTTTGATACCAAGTTTGTCACGACCCAAACCGAAGGGCCGCGATGGGCACCCGGTGCCTTACTCAACCGAGTACCAACGTAACATATCTTTCTTATCATACTATCATGGGTAAATGAGCTAGACAACCCTTCATGAGATAACAAGAATAAAACATAAGGGAATACTTAACGTATGATGACCCAGCATGATATACAAACTTATACATGTGACATACGGGCCTATAAGGCCGACATGACCATTTGTAAACTCAAAAGATAGGCCGACAAGGCCATACAAGTATCCATACACCTGACATCTGTCTACAAGCCTCTAAGAGTACATAAAATCATAAAGGTCGGGACAGGGCACCGCCATACCAATCAATACATATCCAAAGCATACTGACCAAATAGGCAACTCCGGAGCAAGTGGAGTACACCAACACCTTCGGTGAGCTGATAGCCTATCCTGTCTATCGGGACCTGCGGGCATGAAACGCAGCGTCCCCAGGCAAAAGGGACGTCAGTACGAATAAAGTACCGAGTATGTAAGGCAGGAAAGCATAAATAAGAACAGTAATGTAAAGAGAGATAGAGGAGATACAACCTGTAACATCTGAGTGCCTCTGGGGGCTACTGACATGAAATGCATAATACATATATATACATAAACTTTTAAAAACATACGCCTCTGTGGGCATCATCATCATCATATCATACCCGGCCTCAAAGAGGACTCGGTAAAAACATACCCGGCCATCATAAGGCTCGGTAGAATCGTACCCGGCCACGTGGAGCTCGGTAAACCCAACTGATCAGTGGTTGCACAATAGGTGCCATACCCGGCCGACTATAGCGCGGCTCGGTAGAGTAAAGTAGATACATATATAATGCATGCTGGACTCATGGAGTCACGTTCTAAACCTTTTGGAGTGACATAAGGTCATTGCACCATCGATTAACATTATGGACATCATACCATCAATATGAACTTCACTAGGACTCAAGGATCATATATACTTTCTTGGAATAACTTTGTAAGGAAAGAATAACATGGACAACCTTAGTTGCTAGGAGTAGATTCATTATGAAATAGCGTATCGTTTATGTTCGTTTCACTTTAGATCATGCCAAAAGAATGAAGGAAGAGCCTTAACATACC
>NW_017681029.1:0-12080 GCF_001879085.1 Nicotiana attenuata
TCTCTGTTTCGTTGGTACGGACTTGAATGAAATTGTGGATTCTTTCTTGATATTGTTGTGTTTTTATTTTGGGACTACGGACGAGTATTCCGGGAGATCCTCTGCACATGTATTGATTTTGATTGTAGTGCTGGATACCAAGAGATCCCCAGCACATATATTGAGGATACCAAGGGATCCTCGGGATACCAAGAGATCGCCAGTACATATATTAAGGATACCAAGAGATCCCTATCACACATATTGAGGATACTGAGAGATCCCAAAGTATTTACGTTTGAGACTACAGGACGGGATCCAGGGAGATCCCTTGGAGATGTTTCTGTGTACTGAGTGTATATTTGTCTATGATTTCTTCTCATTTTCTGATATTGTTTTGATTATACTGTTTCAACTTACACTGTCTTACTTTGCATTATATTTTATAATCGGTAGGGCCCTGACCTTCCTCGTCACACCCGACCGAGGTTAGGCTTGGCACTTACTGGATACCGCTGTGGTGTACTCATGTCCTTTCCTGCACATGTTTTCTCGTGTGCAGATCCAGGTACATTGACTCAGCCATATCGTTAGCGAGGCGAGGCGATCTCTGGAGACTTTGAGGTATATCTGCCGCGTTCGCAGACCGAGAAGTCCCTATCTACTCTCTTTTAGTTATAGCCCTTCGGTACTTTTCTTTTGTTTAGACACTTTAAAGTTAGAACACTGTAATTATTCCACAGTTTGTGATTTCATGAGATTCGAGGTTTTGGGAAATGTAGTTTCAGTTTGAGAAGCTTGTATTGTAAAATCCGAGCGGCATCTTAAATGTTTCATTATGTTATTCCGCAATTTTTGGCTAGTTTTATTTTGTTGTTTCTTTTTCTGTAATTTGTTAGGCTTACCTAGTCGTAGAGACTAGGTGCCATCACGATAGTTCACGGAGAGCGAACTGGGGTCGTGACAAGTTGGTATCAGAGCTCTAGGTTCATAGGAGTCATGAATCACAAGCTGGTTTATTAGAGTCTCGCGGATCGGTACAGAGACGTCTGTACTTATCTACGAGAGGCTATGTATAGGAAAATTCCACTTTATTTGATTTCCTTGTCGTGCGAGATTTTTGATATCACAATTCTAAACTTCTGTCTTCTATTCTCTCACAGATGGTGAGGACACGTGCTACCTGAGATGGTTAGGCACCCGCGCCCCCTACTGGAGCCGTCAGAGGTTGGGGCCGGGGTAGAAGCTGAGGACGCGCACGTGGTGCAGCCAGAGCACCCGCGCGAGCTGCTACTGAGGTGCCACCATCAGTTCCAGCCGGAGTCCAAACACCTGATAAGCCTACTACTACTACTACTCCAGCTCTCCAGGAGACTCTGGGGCAGTTTATGACTATGTACACCACTCTAGCTCAGGTAGGGTTGCTTTCCCTTGCCACAGCCACATCCCAGGCCGGGGGAGGAGCACAGACTCCCGCCACCCGCACTCTTGAGCAGTGAGTGCATGCTGAGCAGATCCCAGAGATTGTATCGGCGCAGCCTGTAGCCCCAGCTCAGCCCGAGGAGAAGGCAGTTGCTTCAGAGGAGGAGAAGAAGAGGCTTGAGAGGTTCAAGAAGTATCAGCCTCCTACATTCAGTGGACTAGCATCACATGATGCTCTGAGATTTCTAGAGGAGTGCTACTGTATCCTCCGTACCATGGGTATATCAGGATCGAGCGGGGTTTCCTTCACTACCTTTCAGCTTCGAGGAGCCTCCTATCAGTTGTGGCGTGCTTATGAGTTAGACAGTCCGGATGAGGCAGCTTCCCTGACTTGGGCTCAGTTTTCAGATATGTTCACGAGAGAGTATGTTCCCTAGAGCCTCAGGGACGCTTGGCGCGCAGAGTTTGAGCACTTGCGCCAGGGTATTATGACTGTCTCGGAGTATGTTGTCCGTTTCACTAACTTGGCTAGACATGCACCAACTTTGGTTCTACTGTTCGCGAGAAGGTTCGCCGGTTTATTGAGGGGCTCATTCCTAGCATCAGGTCTAGTATGGCTCGGAAGTTGGAGATGGATATTTCTTATCAGCAGGTGGTGAACATTTCTTGGAGAGTAGAGGGTATGCATGCTCGGAACAGAGAGGAGAGGGAGGCCAAGAAGTCTCGAGATTCAGGTCACTATTCTGGTGCCCGTGCCCCAGCTTTAGCTCGTCATGGTAGGGGTTATATGAGTCACCCCGTTCATTCAGCTCTTCCAGTAACCAGTGGTATTCCAGCTCCTCCTAGGCCTCAGGAGCCTTATTATGCACCTCCTGTATCCAGTGCGCCTCCTGCACGAGCTGTTTCTAGTGGTCAGTCCAGCAGAACAGGCCCGAGCCAGTCACAGCCACCACGTTCTCCCAGAGCTTGTTTTGAGTGTGGTGACACACGCCATGTGGTGAGGGATTGCCTAGACTTGGGAGGGCTGCACCTCCACAGACTTCTCAGGCTATGATCACGCACCAGTTGCTACCCCACCTGCTCAGCCAGCTAGAGGTGGAGGTCGGGTAGGTAGAGGTCGTTCTAGAGGGGGAGGTTAGGCCAGATACTATGCCCTTCCTGCCCGTACTGAGGCTATCGCCTCCGATTCTGTCATCACAGGTACTATCCTGGTCTATCATAGAGATGCATCAGTTCTATTCGATCCAGGCTCCACTTATTCTTATGTGTCCTCTTATTTTGTCTCGTGTTTGGGCGTATCTCGAGATTCTTTGAGTTCTCATGTTTATGTTTCTACTCCTGTTGGAGATTCTCTTGTTGTGGGCCGCATTTATCGGTCGTGTTTGATTGCTCTTAGTGGTTTTGAGACCAGAGCCGATTTGTTATTGCTCAGCATGGTAGACTTTGATGTTATTCTGGGCATGGACTGGTTGTCGCCCCATTATGCTATTCTTGATTGTCACGTGAAAACCGTGACGCTGGCCATGCCAGGTGTACCGCGAGTAGAGTGGAGGGGTACCTTAGATCATAATTCCAGTAGAGTTATTTCATTCCTTAAGGCTCAGCGTATGGTTGAGAAGGGGGTGTGATGCGTATCTAGCTTATGTGAGAGATGTCGGTATTGATACCCCTACAATTGATTCTGTACCAGTAGTACGGGATTTCTCTGATGTGTTTCCAGCTGACTTTCGGGGCATGCCACCCGATAGAGATATTGAATTTGGCATTGATATGTTGCCGAGCACTCAGCCCATTTCTATTCTTTCGTACCGTATGGCTCCTCCTGAGTTGAAGGAGCAGTTACAGGAATTGCTTGATAAGGGTTTCATTCAGCACAGTGTATCAACTTGGGGTGCTCCTGTCTTGTTTGTGAAGAAAAAAGATGGTTCTATGCGTATGTGTATCGATTATCGCCAGTTGAACAAGGTTACAGTGAAGAACCGTTATCCTTTGCCTCGTATTGATGACCTGATTGATCAGTTACAGGGTGCTCGTGTGTTTTCTAAGATTGACTTGCATTCAGGTTATCATCAGTTGAAGATTCGGGAGCCAGATATCCCGAAGATTGCCTTCTGGACTCGGTATGGTCATTACGAGTTCCTTGTTATGTCATTTGGGCTGACTAATGCCCCAGAACCCTTCATGCATTTGATGCACAGTGTATTTCGGCCATATCTTGATTCATTCGTCATTGTCTTTATTGACGACATTCTGGTATATTACCGGAGTCGGGAAGATCATGAGCAGCACCTGAGGACAGTGCTCCAGATTTTGAGAGAGAAGAAATTATATGCTAAGTTCTCAAAATGTGAGTTTTGGTTGGATTCCGTGGCATTCTTGGGTCACTTGGTATCTAGTGAGGGAATAAAGGTGGATCCGAAGAAAGTGGAAGCAGTGCAGAGTTGGCCCAGGCCATCCTCAGCTACAGAGATCCACAGTTTTCTTGGCTTGGCAGGTTATTACCGTCGATTTGTTTAGGGATTTTCATCTATTGCAGCGCCTATGACTAGGCTGACCCAGAAGGGTGCTCCGCTGCAGTGGACGGAAGAGTGTGAGGAGAGCTTTCAGAAGCTCAAGACAGCTTTGACTACAGCCCCAGTTTTGATATTGCCTATCGGTTCGGGGTCTTATACTGTCTATTGTGATGCCTCGAGGGTTGGCGTTGGAGCGGTATTAATGCAGGACGGTAGGGTGATTGCCTACGCGTCCAGACAGTTGAAGGTACGTGAGAAGAATTATCATGTCCATGATCTCGAGTTAGCTGCAATTGTTCACGCCTTGAAGATCTGGCATCATTATTTTTACAGTGTGCCTTGTGAGATTTATACTGATCACCGGAGTTTGCAGCATCTGTTCAAGCAGAAGGATCTTAATTTGCGCCAGAGGAGGTGGTTAGAGCTGCTGAAGGACTATGATATCATTATTTTGTATCACCCGGGTAAGGCCAATATGGTGGCCGATGCTTTGAGTCGCCGGGCGGAGAGTTTGGGGAGTTTGGCTTATTTTCCAGCAGCGGAGAGGCTCATGGCGATGGATGTTTAGGCCTTAGCCAGTCAGTTTGTGAGATTGGATCTTTCGGAGCCTAGTCGGATCCTTGCTTGTGTGGTTTCTCGGTCTTCTCTATTTGATCGTATTCGGGAGCGTCAGTTTGATGACCCTTATTTGCTTGTCCTTAAGGACAAGGTTCTGCATGGCGATGCCAGAGACTGACTATCGGTGATGACGGGGTATTGAGGATGGAGGGTCGGGTTTGTGTACCCAATGTTGATGGGCTTCGGGAGTTGATTCTAGAGGAGGCCCATAGTTTGCGGTATTCCATTCATCCGGGTGCTGCGAAGATGTATCAGGATTTGAGGCAGCACTATTGGTGGAGGCGGATGAAGAAAGATATAGTTGGGTTTGTAGCTCGGTGCCTCAATTGTCAGCAGGTAAAGTATGAGCACCAGAGACCGAGTGGATTGCTTCTGCAGATAGAGATTCCAGAGTGGAAGTGGGAGCGGATCACCATGGACTTCGTAGTTGGACTCCCAGGGACTTAGAGGAAGTTCGATGCCATTTGGGTGATTGTGGATCGGCTGACCAAGTCTGCGCATTTCATTCCTATGAGGTCTACCTATTCTTCGGAGCGGTTGGCGGAGATTTATATCCAGGAATTGTCCGTCTGCATGGTATTCATTTCAGATAGAGGTACTCAGTTCACATCACGGTTCTGGAGGGTCGTACAACATGAGTTGGGTACTCGGGTGGAGTTGAGCACATCATTTCACCCTCATACGGACGGATAGTCCGAGCACACTATTCAGATTCTTGAGGATATGCTCCGTGCGTGTGTGATTGAGTTTGGAGGGTCTTGGGATCAGTTCTTGCCATTGGTGGAGTTTGCCTACAACAACAGTTATCAGTCCAGCATTCAGATGGCACCGTATGAGGCTTTTATATGGTATGTGGTGTAGATCTTCGGTGGGTTGGTTCGAGCCGGGTGAGGCTAGATTATTGGGCACAGACTTGGTTCAGGATGCTTTGGAGAAGGTTAAGGTGATTTAGGATAGACTTCGCACAGCCCTGTCCAGATAGAAGAGTTACGTAGACCGAAAGGTTCGTGATGTTTCCTACATGGTTGGAGAGCGGGTCCTGCTTCGGGTTTCGCCTATGAAGGGCGTTATGAGATTTGGGAAGAAAGGGAAGTTGAGTCCGAGGTTTATTGGTCCTTTTGAGATATTGAGGCGTGTTGGGGAGGTTGCTTATGAGCTTGCCTTACCTCCCAGCTTGGCAGGAGTTCATCCGATATTTCATGTTTCGATGCTCCGGAGGTATCACGGTGATCCGTTGCATGTGTTGGATTTCAGTTTAGTCCGGTTGGACAAGCACCTATCTTACGTTGAGGAGCCAGTGGCGATATTGGACAGGCAGGTTCGAAAGCTGAGGTCAAAGAACATTGCATCAGTGAAGGTTCAGTGGCAGGGTCAGCCGGTCGGGAAGGCGACTTGGGAGACCGAGCAGGATATGCGCAGCCGTTACCCTCATCTTTTCACTAGTTCAGGTATTTCTCTATGCTCGTTCGAGGACGAACGAATGTTTAAGTGTGGGAGGATGTAACGACCCGGCTGGTCGTTTTAAGTATTTATGCACTGATCCTCTATTAACTGCATTTCCCGTGTTAGTTTCTGCTATTTTGATTTGCCGGGATATTTTGTTTCGAATTTCGGAGTGTTTTGGGACACTTAGTCCCTAAAAGAGAGCTTAAGTTTTAGAATTTGGACCGTAGTCGGAGCAGTGTGAAGACGACCTCAGAATGGAATTATGTTGGTCCCGTTAGCTCTGTTGGGTGATTTTGGTTTTAGGAGCGTGTTCGGATTGTGTTTTGGAGGTCCGTAGCTTATTTAGGCTTAAAATGCCGAAAGTTGAATTTTCGAAGTTTCTGGTTCGTTAGTGTGATTTTGATTTCGGGACCGGAATGGAATTCCGGAAGTTGGATTAGCTCCGTAGTGTTGAATGTGACGTGCTTGCAAAACTTCAGGTCATTCGGACGAGGTTTGATTTGAAAGCGTAATTTGAGAATTTTTGGGGTTCTTAGGCTTGAATCCGATGTTAAATTGGTGTTTTGATGTTGTTTTGAGCGTTCCGAAGGTTGGAACAAGTTTGAATGATGCTTTAGGATCGGTTGGCATGTTTGGTTGAGGTCCCGGGGCCTCGGGTGAGTTTCGGGTGCTTAACGGAAGTTGAATTGGACTTAGGTAAATTGGATGTTGGCTGAACCTGTCATAACCGCACCTGTGTGAATGGGACCGCAGGTGCGACGCCGCAGAAGCGGCTGGGAGACCGCAGATGCGGCCAGGTGAGGGAAAGCTAGAAGCAGCAGGTGCGGAAATGTGCACGCACCAGCGAGACCGCAGATGCGGTAAACTGGTCGCAGGTGCGGAAATGGGAATTTAATGAGCTATCGCAGGTGCGGTTCTTTTTCCGCAGAAGCGGGACCGCAGGAGCGGTCCCATGGCCGCAGAAGCGGATTTGCTGGGCAGAAATAAGATATTTCGAGGGCTTGAAATCAGAAGTTAGAAATCGAGTTGGAGCTCGGGTGAGGGCGATTTTGGAAGGATTTTGAAGAGGAAATCAATGGGTAACGATTCCTAATCCCTTTCTAGTTGTATTCCTATAATCTAATCTTAGTTTTGTCATTTAATTTCGGATTTGGATGAAAAATTGAGGAAAAGAGGAGAAAAGTTCTTAAGCCTAATTTTGGGGTTTTGATCTAGATTTTTATGTCGGATTGGAATAATTTTGGTATGAATGAACTCGTGAGAGTATGAGGATTCTGAATTTGTAAATTTTACCCGATTCCGAGACGTGGGCCCCGGGGGGTGTTTTGGTCATTTTTTCCTAATTTCGCATATTAGCTTAGAATTAATTAGTTGAATTAGTTACTTGAAGTGTTATTTACATTATGCAATTACTTTGAATGGATTTGGGCCATTTGGAGTCGGATACTCGTGGCAAGAACGTGGTATAGACTTGATTGAGTTGGTTCGAGGTAAGTGGCTTGTCTAACCTTGTGTGGGGACATTCCCCCTAGAATTTGGTATTGTTGTTATATGAATTCCATGTACATGAGGTGATGAGTGCGTACACGTGCTAATTGTTGGAAAGCCATATTTCATTAAGTAAATTAATTATGTTTCTTTCTTCTTGAACATTACTTGTATTTTAAGCCTACTACATAGTTTAGGGAAGCATGCTTAAGTGTATTAATTGTACTATCTTCTTAAACTATTTATGTGAACTCTGTGCAGCATGCTAGAATAGAAATCTCTGTTTCTTGGTACGGACTTGAATGAAATTGTGGATTCTTTCCTTGATATTGTTGTGTTTTTATTTTGAGACTACGGACGAGTATTCCGGGAGATCCTCTGCACATATATTGATTTTGACTGTAGTGCGGGATACCAAGAGATCTCCAGCACATATATTGAGGATACCAAGGGATCCTCGGGATACCAAGAGATCCCCAGCACATATATTCAGGATACCAAGAGATCCCCAGTACATATATTCAGGATACCAAGAGATCCTCGGGATACCAAGAGAACCCTAGCACACATATTGAGGATACTGAGAGATCCCCGAGTATTTACGTTTGGGACTACGGGACGGGATCCCGGAAGATCCCCTAACGATGTTTCTGTGTACTGAGTGTATATTTGTCTCTGATTTCTTCTCATTTTCTGATATTGTTTTGATTATACTGTTGCACTTTACACTGTCTTACTTTGCTTTATATTTTTTAACCGGTAGGGCCCTGACCTTCCTCGTTACTACCTGACCGAGATTAGACTTGGCACTTACTGGGTACCGCTGTGGTGTACTCATGCCCTTTCCTGCACATGTTTTCCTGTGCAGATCCAGGTACATCGACTCAGCCATATCGTTAGCGAGGCGAGGCGATCTCTAGAGACTTTGAGGTATATCTACCGCGTTCGCAGACCGAGAAGTCCCTATCTACTCTCTTTTAGTTATATCCCTTCTATGCTTTTCTTTGTTTAGACACTCTGGAGTTATAACATTGTAGTTATTCCACAGCTTGTGATTTCATGAGATTCCGGGTTTTGGGAAATGTAGTTTCAGTTTGAGAAGCTTGTATTGTATATGCAGAGCGGCATCTTAAATGTTTCATTATGTTATTCGGCAGTTTTTGGCTAGTCTTGTTCTGTTGTTTCTTTTTCCGCAATTTGTTAGGCTTACCTAGTCGTAGAGACCAGGTGCCGTTACGATAGTTCACGGAGGGCCAACTGCTGTTGTGGCATACGTAGATTTACCTTTAAACTTAAACGCATAATTTAGGTTGTCACCTTTTACGTCGAAGAGTTTCGACTTTTATTTAGAGAAAATAATATATAAACATACAAAGAAAGTACTTGAATGAGAAAAAAATAATATAATTTTTGGTAATATGTACGAGTTTAACATAAATATCTTAAGTTTAGATTATATAATTAGTAGTGTAACGACCCGACCGGTCGTTTTTAGCTCTACCGCGTCGTTCAGCAGTTTGAGGCCATGAGCAGCTTCATTTCAGGTATTACGACTTGTACGCGTGGTCGGAAATGAAATTTCGGGAAGTTCGGGGTTGATTCGGAAGGAGAATTCTCATCTCGGAAGCTTTAAGTTGAAAGAATCAACTAGGATTGGATTTTTGAGTAAACGACCTTGGAATTGGGATTCGAAGGCTCCACCCAGTTCGTATGATGATTTCGGACTTGGGCGTATGACCGGATCGGGTTTTGGATGACCCGGGAGCGTTTTGGCGCCTATTGTGGAAGTTAGCATTTTGGAAGAAATTTCATAGGTTTGGGTTGAAGCGCATTTCAGTGTTATCGATATCCGTTTGGGATTCCGAGTCTGGGAGTAGCTCCGTAAGGTGATTCTGGTATTGGGAGAGCGATCGGAAGTGAATTCGGAGGTTCGTGGGTCATTTCAAAGTCATTTGGCTAAAGATAGAAATTTGAAGGTTTTTGAGAAGTTTGACCGGAAGTGGACTTTTTGATATCGGGAACGGAATCTTATTCCGAAAGTTGGAGTAGGTCCGTAATGTCGAATATGACTTGTGTGCAAAATTTGAAGTCAATCGGACGTGATTTAATAGGTTTACATATCGAAAGTAGAAGTTTGAAATTCTAAATTTCATAAAGCTTGGATTGGGGTCGATTCGTGGTTTTAGAGTTGTTTGATATGATTTGAGGCCTCGAGCATGTCCGCAATGAGTTTTAGGACCGGTTGGTATGATTGGTTGGGGTCCCGGGGGCCTCGGGTGGATTCTGGGTGGTTAATGGATCGAAAATGGAATTTTTGGGAAGGCTGAAGCTGCTGGTTGCTGTAATAACCGCACCTGCGGTTCCTAAACCGCAGGTGCGAGACCGTAGAAGCGGTCCATCTATCGCAGAAGCGGCCCAAGGCCAGGCAGCCCAAGACCGCAGATGCGGCCCTAAATCCACAGAAGCGAAACCGCAGAAGCGGTGGGCCTGTCCGCAGAAGCGGCCCAGACCGCAGAAGCGGTCTTCTTTCCGCAGAAGCGGTGGTCGCAGGTGCGGCCCAGGACTGCACATGCGGAAATCGCAGAAGGCAGTGGCCTTCATTTATTCGGGCTCTAGGCCATTTTTGCTCATTTTCACTCATTTCTTGGGCGATTTTGGAGCTCTTGGAGGGGTGATTCCGCCTAGCATTATGAGGTAAGTTATTTCTAATTAATGTGAGTTTAATACTTGAGTTTTGGGTAGATTAACACATAAAATTTTGTGAAAATCATGGGATTAGAGTAAAACCCAGGGTTTTGCTAAAAACAAGATTCAACTGCGAACTTTGTTATGGAATAAAGTAGAAATCATATATTCGTGATCCTTAGGTTATAAAGAACAACTTTCTTCGAAAAATTTCGGAATCCAGGCACGTGGGCCCGGGGTCGAATTTTAGGAAACTTGTGTTTAAGGTTGGGAAATTGCGTAAATAGTTAGAATGCGATCTTGTGAACTTGTATTGACTAGTTCTTACCTCGTTTATCTAGTCTTGGATCGTTCGGCTCAAAATTGAGAGTTTAAGCTCGTTCTTGGTATTGGAAGTACGCTTTGGAGCTAGGTGAGTCTCCTTTCTAACCTTGTAAGAGGGAATTATCCCCATAGGTGAAATAATTGATTATGGGCTCCTATTTGTGGGGGCTATGTACGCACGAGGTGACGAGAGTCCGTGCGTAGCTACTAATATGTGTAAGTCCGGGCAGTCTAGGACCCAAAAGCATGCTATACTTGGAATATCTGTGATCTTATTGATAGTTGAATTTCTTAAATTCTATCAAATTGGTAAATGAATTTCTAAGAGGATTAAACTTCATTTTCTTAAATCAATTAAAGAGAATTGGCTTTTATTTGGATAAATGTTCCCCGATAAATTCTTAATTTGCTGTTTGGGCATGTATTTCTATGTGTACCTGCTTCGCATGTAAGGTTCGCGAGCAGGGTGATTGTTTATTTAAATTTGACCGCGTCGCATGCATGGTTCGCGAGCGGGGTAATAGATGCATCTATGGTTCGCACCATTCGACCCTCGGCAGTGCACATTTTACATTTATGTTGGATCGGGCTGTACGACCTCGGCATGAGTTGCGCATGCTTGTATTGCTTGCCTTGATATTTATTGATACTGATATCTGCTCTCCCCGACTTGAGAAAATTGTTAATTAGTGGATTATGAATCCGGAGACTTTTAATAAAAAGGAACCTTTACCTGTTTGTGACTCATTCGAATTTACTGTCGTTCTTAATAAATCCGTGATTTATCGCATTAATAATATTATTATTGGACCATTAGTAAGTGTCGAAGTTTCCATCTCGTCTCTACTTCTTCGAGATTAGGCGGGATTCTTACTGAGTACACGTTTTCGTACTCATGCTACACTTGCTGTGCATTTTGTTGCACAGGTGCAGGTACTTCTAGTGGTCTACTGGGCGTTGTAGTATGGGTGACATGGAGACTAGATGAGCTGTATTTCCTCGAGGCGACCAGCAACTAGTATAGTCTCTCTCAGAATTTTATTTACTTTCTGTCCATTTTTGTTTCGGACAGCTGTTGTACTTTATTCGATTTCTTAGAAATTGTTCATGCATTTGTGACACCAGGTTCTGGGATGTTTATAAAGTATTTTGTATTAACTGCTTATCATTTAAATTTGATTTGAGACGATTATCTTTTTAATTGGTAAATTTGAAGGAAAATCATAGATTTCAAGAGTATTAAAACGAGAATTTAATTAAGTATTTTGGTTGGCTTGCCTGATAGTGGTGTCCGGAGCCATCACGACCCTTGGTGATTTTGGGTCGTGACACATGGTATCAGAGCACTGGGTTCCCGTAGGTCTCACGAGTCATAAGCAGGTCTAGTAGAGTCTCGCAGATCGGTACGGAGACGTCTGTACTTATCTTCGGGAGGTCTGTAGGACTGTTAGGAGTACTTCCCTTCTTGATTCCACATCGTGCGATTTGATTTCTAGAGGCTTATGCCCTTGTTCCCTTCCTACTCAATCCTACGCGACGCGTAACCGTTTGTTATAAATCGAGAAGTGAAGAATTGTAATGGTACTACCGAGGTGGTGCGGGATG
>NW_017681030.1:0-7354 GCF_001879085.1 Nicotiana attenuata
AAGTGTGGGAAGACTGATCACCACATTAAAAATTGCCCTCAATGGGAAATTGAATAGAAGAAGGAAAGAGCTGAACGAAGGAACAGGAAGAAGGAATAGGTTCATCCCAAGAAGAACAAAGGATCAACAAAGGCTATGGTTGCTGCTTGGGGTGAAAGCTCAGATGATGACTCAGAAGACGAAGATGGAGATGAACAAGCACTTATGGCAATTGGGAAATCCGATGAGGAATCTGAGGTAAGTATAATTCATCTCAAAGACAAGATTAAGTTTTTGTCTAAAGAAAGTCTATCTAAATTACTTCTAGATTTCATTGATGAATTTGAAGTTATAAACAATGAAAAGGAACAGCTATCTAAGGAGTGTGTGATTCTGAAAGCTAAGTGCAAAAACTTGGAACTTAGGGCTAGTGAAAATGATAGTAAAAATGCTGAGTTGAAGAACCAGGTTCAAGAACTTGACACCACAGTCCTTGAGCTTAAATCTGAAAATCTGAAATTGAAATTAGGAACTGGTAAAAAGAAATCTGATCACACACAACTCACTTTAGAAGAAATTAATAAAATATAGAAAAATTATGAAAAAATATCCATTGCTATTAATGCATGATTTTGAAGGTATATATGCAATTTTAGAAATATTTTGGGGAAAGATTGGGTATCAACACCCACTCTTTGTAGTATACATCCCCTAGTTTCTTATCCACCCATTCTGGACATAACCTGATTTGAATTTGTTGTTCATCACACACAATTTCTTCTAGTACCAGCAGCTATCTGTTGGGGCTTCATATTGCCACCACTCTTGGTCTCTTATGTATACATTGCTCAACCATTTCACCCATAGGTTATCCGCTTTATTTTCTAGATGCCATACATATTTGGCCATTGCTGCTTTATTCCAGATGATGCATTCTGTGATCCTTAACCCATCTTCCTTTTTTTGTCGACATACTAGGTCCCATACAATCAGATGAGTCTTGTTTGTGTTTACTTGTCCAGTCCATAGAATGTTTCTGCATATGGTCACCATCTACTTCATCATTTTTCTAGGCAAGATAAACATTGATGCCTAATAGGTCTATACATGTAGCAAGACTGAGTTTACCAGTTGAACTCTTCCAGCATACGACAGGTTCTTTGAGCCCTATGGTTTAACCATGCTTGTCATCCTATCCACCAGTACTTCATAATTCTAACGCTGAAATTTTCTTTGATGAAATTGGGACCCCGAAATATCTTAAGGGTAGCTTCCCTTTCTCATACTATGTGATCTCACATATGTCTTCCACTTCTATAGAACCCATATTAGTTGTGTATATATTGGACTTTCTAGCATTCACCGTTAAGCCTGAAGCATAGGAGAAGGTCTTGAGCCCATCCAGCATAAGCAACACTGAGCTAAACTCTCATATACTAAAAATAAGCATATCATCAGAAAAGCACAAGTGGTTTAGTTTCAAGCTTTTACAGTTTGTTTGGAATTTGAATTCCTCTTGACTAGCCACCCACGTCAATGATTGTTATGAATTACTCCATACAAATAACAAATAGCAGGGAGGATATTGGGTTTCCTTGTCTCAGTCCCCTCTTCCCATTGAAATTGCCTTGTATTCCTCCATTCAAAGCTATGGAGCAGTGTATAGGGGAAATACATTCCATTATCCATTTGGTAAACTTGTAAGGGAACTTCAATCCATATAGCATCTCTAGGACAATATCCCATTTAACAGAATCATAGGCTTTTTTACGATCAATCTTTATGTGGCAGCTTTTTGTGGTATTTTTCCTGCTATATGTTGATACCCAATTTTTCCCCATGATACGTTTAAGTGCATATATATCTTCAAAACCATGCATTAACATCGATTGATATTTTTTTCATAATTTCTACAATTATAAGTTAATCTGCCCAGTATTTTACTTATATAAATATTTACAAAATTGCATCACAAATGACTTTATAGCAATTCATGATTTAATATTGCCATTTATAGTCATATTAAGTTCGAATCATTTCACAAATGGCCAGATTTACACTTTTTGGTTATAATTACAATAGCTTTGCAATTATAGCCCATGCACACATTATTGCATTATTTTAGTAGAAAATGGTCCATTGTATTTTTTAAAATAGCGAAAATTATTTTAGACTTTTATGCATAAAAATTACCTTTTTTATTGTTAATTACTTTATAAAATAATTTTTTTTTCAATTACTTGGGTATTTAATAAATAACCCCTTTATTTTCAGCTCTAACCGATTTTAAACTAGCCCAAAGACCTTTTCAAACCAGCCCAAAAAACCCTTCTAATTTGGCCCAATCCCTTTAGGCCCAAGTCTGATATGCCCGACCCAAGACCCCATTCAATCTTGATCGTTGATCATTCAGATCAACGGTCCACAACCCCACTTCCTTAATTAAACCTAGACCTAACCCGCCCTCCCCCCAAACCCTCTCATTCTCTCCTCTCACCCGACGTCACCCCTTCCCCTTTCTGTCTCAACTCTCTCTACTAAACCCTAGTTCTCAAGCGCCGTCACCGGCGTATCTTAGTCCTCTGATGTTTCCTTATCTTCTCCGGCCGATCCTGGCCTCATACTCACTATGGTTCTTTGGCTTTTTAGATCCTTGAGAGGATCTCAAAGAACCCAAGCAGTTCTGGGTTGAAACCTTGCTTGTTAGCCTGTCTTAGGCCATTTTATCGACCATGAGTAAGAGATTTCTCTTTATTTTGTTACGAATCTATGGTTTCTAAACATATGCACTCATCTCTGTTATGTTTCTAAAAAAACCCTAGTCTATTACCTTCGATCATTTCCAGATCTGTATAGATCTGAGATGAATCGAGCACTATTACATGTTTTTCTCTGAAAATTTCTGGTTTTAATCCATTATTCTTGCTTTTCCCTAAAACTAAGGTTCATTATGAGTTGTTTTTTTCAATGGTTTTCTGACTTCTAAATGTTTAATCGATTCTCTTTTCGTCTTCTTGTCTGATTTGTGCAAAAGATACTCAAACCCTAGTTGATTTTATGAGATACTCTGATTTTCTCACCTTTGATTCGATTTTAAGTCTTTCGGTGTTACCAACTGTATTAATTCACCCTGTATTTTCTGACTTACACATTTTTCTTCGTCAAATCCATTATTCTGTGGTTTTTGCCCTAATTAATCGCTATTAGGTTTCTCATCTGTTTCCGGCTAATTTTTGTACTTTTTGTGAAGTTTTACTTAGCCTATTTCTATTTGTGGAAGTTGATATTTCTTTCCAGAAATCAGTATTACTTTGAAATTCTGGCTGATTGAATTGCTCTTTCAGAGATTCATGTGCATAATTCTCTATTGTTTCCTTGTTTATGACCTTAATTTAGTCATACATGCCTTATTTAATTGTCTGTGTAATTGTGGATCTTTGTTGATTCATTACATGGTACGATTAGGGTTCTTTCCTTAATTAGGCCCCTGTATTCCCGTTTGATCAGGGAGTCTATTCTGAACTCCCTTATTTGGTTTGAACTCTATGCCTTAATTAATCCCTATTATTACCGTTTGGCTACTTGCCCTTAATAAAGGGAGGTTTATGCTTAACTCCTTTGTATGATTGGATTCCGTGACCCCTTAATTACAGGTTTCTGATTCCTTTACCTTATTTTGCTCTACTCTTGAACTGCTATATAAGCACTCTTATTTTACCTCTCAGACACATGAACACTAAGTTCAGAACACACACTCTCACTTCCTTCTCTGCTACTTGTGATAACTATTGGTCTAGCCGACTGAAAGCTAAGGCTAGACATTGGAACTACACCTGCTTTACACTCTGCACTTTCTTCTTTAACTGGTATGTCTCTAGTTAAATTTTGAAACTCAACTCCATGTGTTCCATTCATGCACTAATTCAATTGACTATGTATCCAATTTGTCTCCCTGTTTACTGCTTTATTCAGCATGTCTAAATTCTGCCTTCTCTTTTTCAATGTGTAATCAGCATGTCTAAACTTCATACTTGTCCAGCATGTTTACTTAGTCCCTTCTTACCCCCCCTCCCCTCATTAAACTGGTGTGATCATGTTAGTCACTTAGTCTCCTAATTTTATTGGCCCTAATTATATGACCAACCCTGTCTTATGCACTCCTATGCACCCCTGTCTTCAACATGACTTTTACTCCACTTTTTCTCTTTGTTTTAACTGCCTATTACCATGACTGACTTGTTCAGTGGACTCCTAGTTGTTCTGTGCATTTGTTGTCTCAAATGTTTTCCCTGTTTATGTGGATTCAACTCTATATGTTCCCAATCCCCTTCACCTCGTTTGTAGATCTGTTTGTTAAGTGTTTGTGAATCTGGGTATTCTATGATTAATTGGTTGTTTGCTGAATTTGCTCTCCTCATCAATGATTTCAAAATTGTTCTTCCACTCTTAGTATTCTTTTCGAAACTGGTGTCACTCCTAGCATCTTTGTAAAACTGTTTTCCAGTTCTGAAATCTTTTCACTTCTAAAATTGTCTCTACATTTTTTACTAAGGCTTTCAAAACTATGTCAAGCACTCTCACTTTACTCTTAGACTATTAGGTTTTGCTCCTCTGGTGTGTGTACTGCTTAGGGATCCTTCAGATTCCTCTGAACTCTGGCACACCTGGATTGGCCCTTCCACACTGCACATAATCAATCCTCTATTTGAGAAAGGTCTTGGTGTGAGCATTGCCCGAGATCCTTGAGGTCCTTAGGGAACTTTGACACACCAGGATACACTATTGGCTGTGAGATTCATGGCATCTGAGACTATTTTGAAGGCATGGCATCCCCAGGTTTACATTGGGCCTAATTCAGGCTCCCTATAGTATAGTTTACTTTTTTTATGTAATTCATCTGATCTTGGTCTGTAATAATATTCTTTGTAAACAGATATGGGGGTAATTAGTAAAACGGGGAGGGTTCCTATATGATTTTATTGGGGAAATCGGGTAGAAATAATGCTTTTGGTTTGTTATGTTGATTTGCAATAGAAATCATGCTTTAGGTTTATATTATGCAATAGATATCATGCCTCTAGGTTTGCTATGCCTATTTGTATTAAAACCATGGCATAAATCTGTGCATTAGATATCCTGCCTTAAGATAATCACGTTTACTGCCTTTGCATAGTAGGAAACATGTTATAGTTCATCACTTCATTTCTGATTCTGCATAAGTTGTTACCGCCTGGAAATTCTGTCATTAAGCTACTGCTGTAATCACACCTAATAAAATGACTATCTCTCTCTATGCATTTGAAATCCTACCATAGAACTCTCTTTGCATTTTGCTTTAAATTGTCTCTACGTCGCTTAAATGAATAATTATCTATAAATGAGTTTAAAGATAGCCCCAACACATAGATATCATGTTCTAGTATAAATATGCATGAAATAAGCTTTTTATAACATTAATCGCCTAGATCAGCATGCCTATAGGACTGAATAACTTCAAGTTGTTTTAATTAGTTCCCAGAATTATGATTGCATACAGACCTCCGCCTAGGCAAGCCTANGCCACGCTCTAAAAGCGTGGCCAATAACACAGCGAAGACCACGCTTCAAAATTGTAGCTTTACGTCATAAAAGTGTGGCTATAGAGAAAATATAAAGCGTAGCTTTTTTAGTGCTTCGGCCACACTTTTGAAGCGTGGCTTCTATGGGAACACGTAAAACGCGTGGCCATAAGTCAAAGGTTACGGTACTTTAGGCCACCCCCTAAAAGCGTAGCCTAAAGTCGTTAAGTGTTGCCTTTGATCTAATGCTACACTTCTTGGCATCTTAGGCCACACTTTTCAGAGGTGGCTGGAGGCCTTAAATGTTGTAGTGTCTTATTAGTATAATCATACCGGGTAAATATAAAAGGTTACCTAATTTTTCTTCTATTTTTACTACACATGTATAAGCATGATGATGGAATCACATGCCACAAATAAACCTATAGGTTTACTGAAACAAATATTAGTTGGCATTACCGGTCGGCCATCCCGGTTCAATTATGATGCGAAAATTAATTGAGAATTCACATTGGCATATATTGAAGAAATAGAAGATTCTTTTAGAATTCTCTTGTGCTGCTTATTCCCATGATATACCAGCTAAGGTTGGGATTGAATCCTTTAATTTCTGGAACGAAAAAAATCTGATATATTTATGGGCACCGTCACATGCCATGTGGAACTATTCCTTTGTGCAATTTCCCAGTTTCAAAGAATTCCTTTACAGCCTCATAGATATCACCACCAACTTCCTACCATGTCTTGTAAAAAACTCAATTGGAAAACCTATCCACTCCCCGATCCTTATCATGGGCATATCTTTAACCGCTTCACGTATCTCATCACTTGTAACTTCTTTGATTAAGTCCTCCTTCTACTGTAGGTTGAGACAAGGCCTTTGTCGTATAACATCTGAGTTTGGACATCTACATGTAGTATTACTCTCTCCCAATAGCTTAGTAAAGAAATTGATAAACTCTTTCTCTATTAGTACAGGATCAGATACCTTGTTCCCCAGATCATTGTAAATGGAATTTATAGTATTTGTGTTTGTCCTCAACTCATTGTGCATGAAAATACTTCGAATTTGAATCTCCACAAGCTATCCAATTAGCTCTGGATTTCTGATGTAATATATGTTCCTCAATGCTGCTCTACTTCTCTACTTCTACTAAAGCCTTTTTTTCTTGATCAACCAACCGTTGATCCATGTGATAGCTCTTAAGTTCACTCTGAATTACTTCAAGTCTCTACCTGGCCTTATTGAGTTGATGCTTATAAGAAGCCATATAAGTGTTCATTTCTTTAAGGCCAGATTTCAACCATTTAAGCTTACTCCAAATCCTATGCATTGGACCCCCTTTTACCTCTTGATCCCATACCTTTTTAACTATTCCTGTGAAATCAGCATGATCCATAACAGAACTGTATAGTTTAAAAGGTTTAGGATGTAGGCTTCTCATTTGATCCATAGACCTACATTGTAATTGGATGGGCGAATGATCTGATACCTCTAGATTTAAGAATCTTGCTTCAATATGACTGTACTGTTGCATCCATTCAAAATTTCCCAATGCCCAATCAATTCTACTATATACCCTCTTTGTCAGTTGCTGCTTGTTACACCAAGTATAAAACCAACCCAAACTCTTCTCTTGTGTGAGTTGCAAAGTAAGAATCACATCCTGGAAGCCCTTAATCTCACTTTGTGTAACTGGAGCCCCTATCCTGTCCTCAGTGTGGAGGACATTGTTGAAGTCTCCACTAAGTAACCAACACACTTTAATGTTTGCTCCTAATTGCATAAGTTTACCCCACAACTGCTGCCTTTTATT
>NW_017681030.1:7866-12079 GCF_001879085.1 Nicotiana attenuata
CCCCCCCCAAACCCTCTCATTTCTCACCTCTCACCTGCCGTCACCACTCCCCTTTCTCTCAAACTCTCTCTACCTAACCCTAGTTTTAACACGCCGTCACCGGCGTAAACCTTCTCCTATATGAAGCTTCCATGGCTTCTCCGGCCAGTCTTGACCTTCTACGCGCCATGGCTCTTTGATTTCTTAAAACCTTGAGACGATCTCAAAGGAACCCAAGCGGTTCTGAGTTGAAACCTTGCTCAATAGCCTGTCTCAGGCCATTTTCTCGACCATGAGTAAGAGATTTCTCTTTATTTTGTTACGAATCTATGATTTCTAAACCTATGCTCTCATCTCTGTTATGTTTTCTAAAAGAACCCTAGTCTATTACCTTCGATCATTTCCAGATCTGTATAGATCTGAGATGAATCGAGCACTATTACATATTTTTCTCTGAAAATTTCTGGTTTTAATCGATTATTCTTGTTTTTCCCTAAAACTAGGGTTCATTAGAGTCGTTTTTTTCAAAGGTTTTCTGACTTCTAAATCTTTAATCGATTCTCTTTTCATCTTCTTAACTGATTTGTGGAAAAGATACTCAAACCCTAGTTGATTTTATGAGATACTCTGATTTTCTGACCTTTGCTTCGATTTTGAGTCTTTTAGTGTTACCAACTGTATTAATTCATCCTGTATTTTCTGGCTTACACATTTTTCTTCGTCAAATCCATTATTCTGTGGTTTTTGCCCTAATCAATCACTATTAGGTTTTGCATCTGTTTCCAGCTAATCTGTACTTTTTGTGAAGTTACTTAGCCTATTTTCTATTTGTGGAAGTTGATATTTCTTTCTAGAATCAGTATTACTTTGAAATTCTGGCTGATTGATTTGCTTTGTCAGAGATTCATGTGCATAATTCTTAATTGTTTCCTTGTTTATGACCTTAATTTAGTCAACCATGTGTTATTTAATTGTCTGTATAATTGTGGATCTTTGATGATTCCTTTACATGGTATGACTGAGATTCTTTCCTTAGTTAGATCCCTGTTATTAACGTTTGATCAATTGCCTCTAATTAAGGGTCTATTTTGAACTCATTTATGTGATTGGATTCTGTGATCCTATGATTTCCTAATTGTTGGTTTCTGATTCCTTTACCTTATTTTGCTCTAGTCTTGAACTGCTATATAAGCACTCTTATTTTACCTCTCAAAAACACGAACACTAAGTTCAGAACACACACTCACACTCAAACTCTCTTTTTTTTCTCTTCTACTTGTGATAACTATTGGTCTAGCCAGCTGAAAGCCAAGGCTAGACATTGGAACTACACCTGCTTTACACTCTGCACTTTCTTCTTTAACTGGTATGTCTCTAGTTAAATTTTGAAACTCAACTCCATGTGTTCCATTCCTGCACTAGTTCAATTGACTATGTATCCAATTTGTTTCCCTGTTTACTGCGTTATTTAGCATGTCTAAATTCTGCCTTCTCTTGTTCAATGTGTAATCAGCATGTCTAAACTTCATACTTGTCCAGCATGTTTACTTAGTCCCTGCTTACCCTACCTTTAACTGGTGTGATCATGTTAGTCACTTAGTCTCCTAATGCATTCGATTGTATGACCAACCCTGTCTTATGCACCCCTGTCTTCAACATGACTTTTACTCCACTCTTTCTCTATGTTTTAACTGCCTGTTACCATGACTGACTTGTTCAGTGGCCTCCTAGTTGTTCTGTGAATTTGTTGTCTCAAATGTTCTCCCTGTTTATGTGGTTTCAACTCGATATGTTCCCAGTTCCCTTCACCCCCTGCTTGTAGATCTGTTTGTTAAGTGTTTATGAGCCTAGGTATTCTATGGTTAACTGGTTGTTTGCTGAATTTTCTCTCCTCATAAATGATTTCAAAACTGTTCTTCTACTCTTAGTATTCTTCTCAAAACTGGTGTCACTCCTAGCATCTCCTTAAAATTGTTTTCCAGTTCTGAAATCTTTTCGCTTCTAAAATTGTCTCTACACTGTTTTACTAAGTCTTTCAAACTATGTCAAGCACTCTCACTCTACTCTTAGACTATTAAGTTCTACCCCTCTGGTGTGTGTACTACTTAGGGACCCTTGAGATTCCTCTAAACTCTGGCACACCAGAGCTGGCCCTTCCACACTGCACATGACCAATTCTCTATTTGAGAAAAGGTCTTGGTGTGAGCACTGCCCGGGATCCTTGAAGTCCTTAGGGAACTTTGACACATCAGGACTCCCTATTGGCTGTGAGATTCTTGGCATCTAAGACTGCTTTTGAAGGCCTGGCACCCCCAGGTTTACTTTGGGCCTAATTCAGGCTCCCTATAGTATATTTTACATTTATTTATGTAATTCATTTGATCTTGGTCTGTAATAATATTCTTTATAAACAGATATTGGGGTAATTAGTAAAAAGGGGAGGGTTCCTATATGATTTTAGTGGGGAAACCGAATAGAAATCCTGCTTTAGGTTTACATTATGATGATTTGCAATAGAAATCATGCTTTAGGATTATGTTGTGCTTATCTGCAATAGGAATCATGCTATGTTACTTGCATTAGAAACATGTCATAGGTCTGTGTTATTTGCATTAGAAATCCTGCCTTAGAATACTCATGTTTACTGCCTTTCCATATTAGAAAATATGTTATAGTTCATCACTTCATTTCTGATTCTGCATAAGTTGTCATCACCTAGAAATCTTGTCATTAAGCCACTGCTGTAATCATGTTTAATAAAATGATCATCTCTCTCTGTGCATTAGAAATCCTGCCTTAGGACTCTGTTTGCATTTGCTTTAAATCGTCTCTATGTCGCTTAAATGAATAATTATCTATAAATGGGTTTAAAGACAGCCCCAATACATAGATATCATGTTCTAGTATAAATATGCATGAAATCAGCGTTTGTAACATTAATCGCTTAGAACATCATGCCAATAGGACTGAATAACTTCCAGTTGTTTTAGTTAGTTCCCAGAATTATAATTGCATACAGATCCTCGCCTAGGCAAGCCTTAGGTAATTAATGGTCTAAACACTGTGAAATTATACTCTGCTTATTTGTAAAATTGTCCAGGTTTAACTAGCTTTCAATCAGTAGGCAAACTGATTAGGATTCTGTCACTTCGCCTTAAAACAAATGCTGCATATTATGTGTTTGTGATGCTCACATAGATGTCCTGTTCGAGGACCTTCTAAAGTTCTTTAAAATCTGTTGTTTGAGACGTGCTACTTATTTGTTTATGTGTGGAGGTAAACATGAGCCCCTTAATTGCTTCCCTATTTGACAGTCCTATGTGTTATTTGTTGTCGCTTAGATTTTCTCTTTTAAACACCTTAGGAGGGTCTAGAACTGCCTAAGATTAGAGGTCCTAAACACCTCCAGGGCCATAAGGAAGGCACGGGTAAAGCACACTTAGAGTTCGTTAATTAAACTCGCTTATATAACCGCTAAGGGGAGGGTAATGGGTAGTAAAAGGATATGATGACCTGGCGCTAATGCCACGTGTAACCCCTCTATTTGAGGAAGGCTTACCGGGTATTGTACAGATGTGATCCTATAGGCTAACCAACTTAGTACTTCCCTTCCTTTATTTTCATATATGTGCTCAGATTTCCTAAACTACCTTTATTTGCAAATGCGTGCTTAGACTACCTATCCCTAAACTTCCTTTATTCACATATGTGTGCTTGGACTACCTAAACTTCCTTTATTTACATATATGTGCTCAGATTCCCTAAACTTCCTTATTCGGTCGGGACCCACCGTTGTGGACCGCGAGGCGTGCCTAACACCTTCCCCCTCAAGGTTATTTCGAGCCCTTAACGTAATCTCTGGTAATGCAAACTACTTATAAGAGTTAATTGCTCTAGGTTCCCCAACGCACCTCAATCCGTTAGGTGGCGACTCTTCAAATACCCAATTCTCAAAAGGAAACGAGTTGTTCCCAATGAATGTCGAAACCCGGACTTCCGCAAGGAAAAAAGGGGGCGCGACAGCATGGCGACTCTGCTGGGAATTTTAGGCTCTTACCATAACAAACTTGTTTTTGTGAATTAGTCTTAAGCATGCTTCATTCTATTAATACATGTGCACATTTCCCTTCCCCTTTATTTGGATTTAATTGTTTATTTTATGATTTCTTTTATTTCCTGAACTTGACTTGTCTCTTGTTTTCTTTTACGTCACTGTCTTTCAATTATTAAATTA
>NW_017681031.1:0-12078 GCF_001879085.1 Nicotiana attenuata
CTTGCACACTTTCTTAGTCTTTAAGTTCTGCCCCCCTCTGGTGAGCCCTGCCTTGGGACCCTTTGAGTTCCCTCTGAACTTGGACACTCGAGGGCTGGCCCTTCTACACTGCACTCATCCCCAATCTGATAATACATTTGGGTGTGAGCATTGCCCGGAGTCCCTTCGAGGCTCTTAGGGAACTTTGACACACTCAAATGGGAGAAAGGCTTTGGATCATGATCTCTTGGAGTTGATTTACCTCGTATTTCAGACATGAAGTCTGAATCAGGCTCTCCTTGTTTGTACTTTCATTTATTTTCTTTCTGATGTATTTTACCTTATTCCGGGCTGTAATAACTTGTAATAAACTCTTGGGGATGGTTAGTGAAAAGGGACGGGTAACTATGTATGCAAAAAGGGTAGATACCATGCCTATTGGAATTTTGAATTCTGCATATGCACATAGAAATCATGCCTATAGGTCCTTCTGAACTCTGTATACCCATCATTCACATAGAAATCATGATCATAGGACTACTACATTCATATAGAAATCATGCTTACAGGATTATCTAAATCTGTACGTTCAATTGCACCTAGATATCATGTTCATAGGTCTTAAACAAATTTCTGTTATCATGTTCATAGGTCTTAAACGAATTCTGCATCTAGATATCATGTTCATAGGCTTAAAAATGAGTCTTCTGCATTTTATACCATGTCAGCAAAGGTTTACAATGAACAACGCCTAGAAATCATGCTTATAGGAACTCCTAATCGAATCTGAATCGCTTCATTCATGAATAGAGCTAAAATCAGTAATAATGGGTACTATCAGTTGCAGAACTTATAACCCTCATTAAAACTTGCCTCTCTTTTAAATAACATGGCTTGCCTTTTAACCAGTACGTATCCAGTTTATTTTAGACCTTGTTATTTCATTGCTTTCTGAATTAAATAGATACCATGCCTATAGGATCCTTGTCCAACCCTTAGGCAAGCCTTTGGGTAAAGTTATAAACTGAATCTGTTCTATTAACTACAACCAGCTGGCAGCCTTGATTTGGGCTTCTTATATGAATTATGTAATAAATCAGTCTGCCTCAACCTTTAAGTTATTTCACGTTTAGTATTCAATCAGACCCTAAACAGTATGTGTAAGTCATGCTAATTACGTGCTTCTTTGTTTAAAGGGGGTATATTTGAGCTTTTGCTTGTTATGTGCTTTCCCCCAACTTGTTATACGTGTTTTGTATGTCGCCTTAGAATTTTGCCCCTTTGAAACCACAAATAAGCCTAACATCCCTTCCCTTTAGGATTAGTAGTCCTAATACCTCCGGGACTGATAGGATTGGGATGGGTAATAGCATGCAATAGGTAAACGAGACCATTCCGCGCTTTAATCCCTTAACGGGGTGGCAAGGGTAGATATGGATATGATGACCACGTGATAATGTCACGTGTAGCCCCTCATGGAGGAGTGATTATCCGGCATTGTGTGGGGTGATCCATATTATTAATAAACCTAGGACCCCTCTCCCTTTATTCTTTATTTCTTTCTTTTTCAGTATTTTAACTCTTTGTTTTTAAAATTAGCTTTTCTAATTATTCTTTCAAACCTTGTTTACTTTCAAACCTTTATGTGATGAAATCCCCTCTTATTTGAGCCCTATTTATTTGTATGCTAATTGTACCCAAATTCACAATAATAGTCTGGCCGGGAACCACACTAGTGGATTCTGAGGGGTGCCTAACACCTTCCCCTTAGAATAATTTCAAGCCCTTACCCAATCTCTGGTTACTCAAATCAAATATCCTTGGTGTCCTAATGCACCCTGATCATTAGGTGGCGACTCCTCAAATGAAACCCAATTCCCAAAAGGAATGAGTTGTCCTCCCAAATGTCATAAACCCGATTTCGCGAGAAAAAGGGGGCGCGAGAGCATGGCGACTCCGCTGGGGATTCTTTTAGGCTTTTACCATTTTGGGCTATTATTGTGAACTTATGCTTCTTTATACGCAATTATTTGTTTATTTTCTTTAAGCATTCAATTTCCTATTTCAACTACAAAACTGACTTGTCTTTTTGTTTCTTTCCTTTACTACTTCCCTTTACTACTGCTTTAAATTATGAAACCTGTTGTATTTATTGCTTTCTTAAACATGCAAATACGTGACAACATGCCTTTAATTGTTGCATAATCATGCTCGACATCATATTCCACTCGTGCCAAACAAATCCTATTGCAACGCTTATAATGAGTGGTTGCGCTCTTCCAATATTATCACCCCTAAATCTGGAAAAGGGGTATTTGCGGTAAAACCAGTCGATCAACGGTGTAGTCGACGGTTTCGTGCCTTTCCCCCTTGAGTTGTCCGCTCAAGGGTACCAGTCTAAAACCCCATAGAAACCTCACTCTGTTTAACTGTGCATGCATCATGGTCAAACTTAGCCAAGTCAGTTATGTTGTCCGCATAATGACTCTTTTAGATAGCCTTGTCCAAAGTCCACTGGGTTTCCCTAAAACCCAAATGGACACTATCACGTTCTGTGCATTTATTTGGAGAACTAAATGCTTTTATGCCAATTATTGTTGTTAAATAGTCGAGTCCGGTAGGGGTAGGGTCTAACCTTTCTTTCTTGCAGATAATGAGGCACGAAATCCCCAGATTCAGCATGGTCACAAACATTCACCCAATATTGCTAAGCTGGTGAAAAGATTTACACTCTAGTTCTCAAAAGGGTCGAAGACTGCCAAAATGCTGAAGGAACCGAGGGCGGACATCTAGCCAGGGCCTACCTATTGCTGGGACTTCGCGAGCTGGGGAAGCTGTTTGACGGAGCCAGGGATGCCGAATCCGGGGAAGGTCTTTCTCGGACCAAATAGATAGGAGTTTTTTTTTTATGAAATGTAATAAGGCCAATGGCCATTAGCAACTTTCATTTCCTATTATTTAGTGTCGATTTGGGATTCGTCTGCTTTTTATCAATAAAATGAGGCATTTAGCATTTAAAGTTCTCCAAATCAACTTGTCTCTAAGCCTACCTCGGGCATAAAGAAGTCCCCAAATTAGGACACGCTTTATATTTCCGCACTATGTGCTTAAATATGGCAACATTTTTATATAATCCTCACTGACTTGTTACCTTTTTATTTTACTTTTTTTATTCCCCTCCCCCCAAAGGTAGTTCGATCACTCTGGCAACATCATCCTATTCCACAAGATCCAAGGGCCCTCCACCCACTCCTCCTTTCAGCCCCAACAAAAATAAGAACAAAGGAAAGATGGAAGATTTGAACAATGCCAGAAAGGAAAACTCAACTGAACGGGTAGAGGTCACTCACGGTCATGGTACTTTGGTCACAAGGAGAATGCCTCCCAACAGGAGCAAAAGCTACTGAAATTTCAGGAAGAAGTTGATCAAGTCCGGAATTTGGCGAATCTGTTATTTTCCCTCACTACTCCAGATATCAATTTCCCAAATGCTCAGAACCCCATACCTCCACAGAGTCTCCTAAAGCAACAGAACCACACCGCTCCTCACAACCACTGCAACACCTGCTATACTTCCAACAATACCCCGCTGCTCATCCCAGAACCACAAAACTCCATAAATGATCACTGCCACACCCACCATAATCCCCCCATCTACGTGGAGATGGTGCCTCACTCCACCCCACCCATCTCAAATACACCCGAGTCTGATGAAAAAGATTTGCTTATCAAGAACCTGGCTGAAGAACTGAAGAAATTGACTAGTAGAATTCAAGGCGTTGAGGGAAGTAAGGGAATTGAAGGGCTGAACTACGAAGATCTTTGCATACAGCCCGATGTCAAACTGCCCGAGGGGTACAATCCTCCTAAGTTCGATATGTTTGATGGTACAGGGGATCCAAGGGTCCATTTGAGAACATATTGTGACAAGCTTGTTGGAGTAGGAAAAGATGAGAAAATCCGCATGAAGCTTTTCCTGAGGAGCTTGAAGGGAGATGCTTTATCTTGGTACATTAGCCAAGATCTAAAGAAGTGGCCGAACTGGGTAAGCATGTCGTCCGACTTTATGGACCGGTTCAGGTTCAACACGGAGAATGCGCCGGATGTGTTCTATACTCAAAATCTAAAGAAGAAGCCCACAGAAACATTCTGCGAGTATGCTACTCGCTGGAGGTCCGAAGCTGCTAAGGTTAGACCCGCCTTAGAGGAAGAACAAATGAACAAATTCTTCGTCCTGGCCCAAGACCCACAGTATTATGAGAGGTTAATGATGATCGAGGGCCACAAATTTTCTGACATTATCAAGTTGGGAGAAAGGATCGAAGAGGGCGTCAAAAGCGGTATGGTTACTAATTTCGAGGCTTTACAAGCTACAAACAAGGCCTTATAGTCAAGCGGTTTGTCCAAAAAAAGGTACGTAGGAGCCGTAATGGTGGCACAGAGAACCAAATCTCCCGTGAAATACCAAACCTACCCAATGCCTCCACTCACATATCAGTGTACTCCAAACTACCAAGCACCCTCACCCTCTTACCAAGCTCCACCACTCACCTATCAATCAACTCCCGCATATCAGCCCACTTTACCCAAATATCCCCAACCAGCACACGTTTACAAAGCCTACAACACTCAACCATCACACTACCAATCCCCTCCTCCCCGCCAAAACTTCCCTAGACCCCGACCAAACTTTCACCGAAGACCCCCAAAACAGTATACGGCTATTGGTGAACCTATCGACCAACTGTATGAAAGACTCAAGACTGCTGGTTATGTCACCACTATCCCTGCTGCTCCTGAGAATGCTTCTCAGTGGGTTAATTAAAACAAGTCCTGTGCATACCATTCCGGCATGAAATGACACACCATTGATGAATACCGCGCTCTGAAAGATATGATCCAGACGTTAATTGATAACAAGATCATTGTGGCAAAGGAGCCTGCTCCGAATGTTTGCAATAACCCTCTGCCAGATCACAAGGGTGGAGGCATTCACATGATTGAAATAGAGGATGATTGGGACCCCAAGGGATCGATCGGTTTGATCATAGAAGGTAACGATCCAAAGAAGCCAATAGTCACCCTTAATCCGATTGTAGTTCAGATTCAGCCCTCTAGGGACGCCGAGATAAATATGTCCATGCCACTTGAGTTTGAAGCACCATCCTCTGCAAAGACGCCAGCGTCGATTGAGGTCGAATTTATGTCACCAGCAAATGCACCTACACCCTTCGAAGTTATAGTTTTATCGCCTCAGGTAAAGATAGCCACGCTAATTCCAGTAGCAATGTCGGCCGTAACACCATTCCTTATAAATGCCATACCTTGGGACTACACAGCCGAGGCAAGAAGAAAAGGGAAGGTCAAGTTCGGGGAAGCTGTTGCGGCATAGGGTATGAGGAGAACCGGTAGGGTTTATACCCCAGAACATTTGGCTGAGTCGAGCAAGCAGGCTTCTAGTCGATCAACCATCACTGAAACCGGGCCCGACGATCTCTGGAGAAAGATACAAGCCAAGGAATAATCGATCATTGATCAACTTAACAAAATACCGGCGCAAATTTCTATCCTTGCTTTGCTACAGAGCTTCGATGCGCACAAGAATGCCCTGTTAAAGGTGCTGAGTGAGGCGTATGTACCGAGCAACATCATTGGCGGGGAGATGGCTAACATGGTAGGCCAGGTATTGGAAAGTCACAAGATCACTTTTCATGAAGATGAGCTGCCACCAGAGGGGTTGAGTCACAACAAGGCGTTGTACATCACCGTGCAATACGAAGATTATTTTATCACTAGAATCCTGATTGATGGAGGGTCCAGTCTCAACATTTGTTCGTTGGTAACACTCAGGACCTTGGGAAAGGGACTGCATGAGATCAAGGACGGGGCCATCAACGTCAAAGCTTTCGACGGTTCCCAAAGGTCCACCATTGGGGAAATTATCCTGTGTTTGCAAATGGGGCCTACTTGGTTTGATGTTGGCTTTCAAGTAATAGATGTGCCGACATCTTACAATCTGTTGTTGGGACGACCATGGATTCATGCCACTGGGGCCGTAGCATCAACACTACATCAGGCAGTGAAGTTTGAGTGGAATCACCAAGAGGTGATCATTCAGGGTGACGGTAGTAATCCCATATACAGTCGCCAAACCTTTCCGGCAATGGAGGCAGAAGAAAGATAGGCGGGGAGTCTTATCACCACATCGAGCATGTCAATGCTGTTGATAAAGACAAATGGTGGGACAACAAAATTGAAAGCATATTGAACTGGAGCGGATACGAACCTGGCAAGGGACTTGGCAAGAACCTCCAAGGAATCGCTAAGCCTATCAAACTCAAGAAACATGGCACCACCTTCGGATTGGGATATGAGTATACTTTGGAGGAATTCAACCACTGGTCGCCACCATGGCGCGGCCCTTACTATCCATTGGAGCAGCCAATACCACACTTGGAATAGACTTTCCACCGGTCGAAGTTATCTATGGGTCAGAAGAAGAGGAAGCACTGGCAGTAGTGAGGAATTTGTTCCTGGAAGACGATGATATGGATTTTTGTGTCATTTTCAAGGAGGAGGGGGAGGAAGGCCTTTCCATACAGGATGTAAGCAGAGGAGCATGCCTCAATAATTGGACCGTCAGAACCACCAGAGCCCTGCGAGCCTCGGGGTAGCACGGCTGAACAAGCATCATGTACTATCTTTTATTTTTACTAGTTGACTTTCCTTTCGCATTTCTTTTTAAATTTGGCAATAAGATCCTCAATGTTCAAAACAGTTATGGAATTTATCAAAGCATTTCGATTTTCCTTATAAACCAATACTCTTATTATTTTCTCTCATTACTTTACTTATACAGCATTACTATTACTTATCTTGATGAACCAATGACTGTGACATGCAACGAGACAACGCAACAAACAGAAACAGACTCAGAGGAAGATGACATACCGGAAGAGATTGTCAAGGAAGTTGAGAATTTTGAAAACAGACCGAAGTCCAACCTGGATGAGACCGAAATTGTTAACCTGGGAGATGTAGAAAATGTCAAGGAAACACGAATCAGCGTTCACTTATCGCCATCAGAAAAGAAGGAATACACAGAATTTCTAAGGGAATATGAGGACATATTCGCCTGGTCATATGATGATATGATTGGTCTAAGTATGTCTATTGTAGCTCACACCCAACGTGTCCACCAGTAAAACAAAAGCTCAGAAAGTTCAAGCCAGATATGAGTCTGAAAATCAAGGAAGAAGTCACCAAGCAGGTCAAAGCCAAAGTTCTTAGGGTAGTGGAATACCCAACATGGTTAGCTAACATTGTGCCAGTGCCAAAGAAGGACGGGAAAGTTAGAATTTGTGTCGACTATCGGGATCTCAACCGAGCCAGTCCGAAAGACGATTTCCCCTTACCAAACATACACATCCTGATAGATAATTGCGCCAAGCATGAATTGCAATCATTTGTGGATTGTTTCGCTGGTTATCATCAGATCTGGATGGATGAAGAAGATGCTGAGAAAACGACTTTCATTCTGCCATGGGGAATGTACTACTAGAAGATGATGCCGTTTGGTTTAAAGAATGCAGGGGCCACCTACATGAGGGCTATGACTACCATTTTCCATGATATGATACACAAGCAGATTGAGGTGTACGTAGATGATGTTATCATCAAGTCCAAGAAGGCCACTGATCACATGGAAGATTTGAGGAAGTTTTTCAATAGATTGCGAAGGTACAACCTGAAACTGAATCCTGCAAAGTGTGCATTTTGGGTTCCCGCTGGAAAGCTGCTTGGGTTTATTGTGAGCCGCCAGGGAATAGAATTGGACCCATCAAAGGTCAAGGCCATTCAGGAACTACCACCGCCAAAGAACAAGAAGGATGTGATGAGTTTCTTGGGAAGACTTAACTATATCAGCCGGTTCATAGCACAGTCCACAGTTATCTGTGAGCCAATCTTCAAGATGCTGAAGAAGGACGCCGCTACCAAATGGACTGATGACTGCCAAAACGCTTTCGATAAAATCAAGGAATACCTGTCAACACCACCAGTTTTGGTCCTACTCGAGCCAGGTAGACCCCTAATACTCTACATTGCAGTATTAGATGGAGCTTTCGGCTGCGTATTGGGGCAGCATGATGAAACGAGGAGGAAGGAGCAAGCCATTTACTATCTCAGCAAGAAATTCACTCTGTACGAGGCCCGGTATTCCCTGTTGGAGTGCACCTGTTGTGCTCTAACTTGGGTGGCCCAGAAGCTGAGGCACTGCTTCTGTGCCTATACTACATATCTCATATCAAGAATGGCAAATCCTGTTGAGTGAATTCGACATTGTCTACGTAACTCAGAAAGCGGTCAAGGGACAAGCACTGGTAGACCACCGTGCCGAGAATCCCGTAGATGGAGAATACGAACCCCTGAAAACGTACTTTCCCGATGAAGAGGTATCATTCATAGGAGAAGACATTGCAGAATCCTATGATGGGTGGAGAATTTTTTTCGACAGAGCAACGAATTTCAAAGGAGTCGGCGTGGGAGCAGTCCTAGTATCAGAAACCGGTCAGCATTATCCGGTGTCTGCCAAACTCAGGTTCCCGTGCACCAACAATATGGCCGAGTACGAAGCCTGCATCTTAGGGCTCAGATGGCTATTGACATGAACATTCAAGAATTGCTAGTTATCGGAGATTCAGATTTGCTATACATCAGGTACCAGGAGAATGGGCAACCAAAAACTCTAAGATACTCCGATATCTGCATCACGTGCAAGAACTGAGGAAGAGGTTCACAAAGACGGAATTCCAACATGTTCCCAGAATCCAGAATAAGTTCGCCGATGCATTGGCTACCCTGTCATCCATGATACAACATCCAGACAAAAACTTCATTGATCCCATTCCAGTAAAGATCCATGATCAGCCAGCCTATTGTGCCCACATTGAAGACGAAGCTGACGGAAAACCTTGGTTTCATGATATCAAGGAATATTTGGCGAAAGGAGATTACCCGGAGCTTGCCAATCATACCCAGAAGCGCACACTTCGGAGGTTATGCAACAACTTCTTTCACAGCGGAGGAATCCTGTACAGGAGGACCCCTGATTTGGGATTATTAAGGTGTGTCGACGCAAAGGAAGCATCCAGACTACTAGAGGAGATTCACGCTGGGACCTGTGGTCCACATATGAACGGTTTTGTTTTAGCCAAGAAGATACTCCGGGCTGGTTACTTTTGGATGACTATGGAAACGGACTGCATCCAGTACGTTCGGAAATGCCACCGCTGCCAGATACATGCAGACATGATAAAGGTGCCACCAAATGAACTTAATGCAACAAGCTCACCATGGCCTTTCGCCGCTTGGGGAATGGATGTTATTGGACCAATCGAGCCAGCTGCTTCTAACGGGCACAAGTTCATCCTAGTAGCAATTGACTATTTCACCAAATGGGTCGAGGCAGCATCTTACAAAGCAGTGACTAAGAAAGTCGTGGCAGACTTTGTCCGCGACCGTATCGTCTGTCGGTTCGGGATTCCAGAGTCGATCATTACTGATAATGGCTCCAACCTCAACAGTGACTTGATGAAAGCTATGTGTGAAACCTTCAGGATCAAACACAAGAATTCCACAGCCTACAGGCCTCAGATGAATGGAGTCATAGAAGCCGCCAAGAAGAACATCAAGAAGATATTGAGAAAGATGATAGAGAAGCATAAGCAATGGCACGAAAGCTATCGTTTGCTCTATTGGGGTATCGCACCACTGTCCGCACGTCAATTGGGGCAACCCCCTATATGCTGGTTTATGGTACAGAAGCAGTCATTCCCGCCGAAGTAGAAATTCTTTCCTTAAGGATCATACAAGAAACTGAGCTCGACGACGCAGAATGGGTGAAGAGTCGTTACGAACAACTAGCTCTTATAGATGGAAAAAGAATGAATGTAGTTTGCCATGGTCAGCTTTATCAAAACAGAATGTCCAGAGCCTTCAACAAGAGAGTAAAGCTGAGACAGTTCACACCGGGACAACTGGTATTAAAGAAAACCTTCCCGCATCAAGATGAAGCTAAAGGGAAATTCTCTCCCAACTGGCAAGGTCCATACATGGTTCACCGGGTTCTGACAGGAGGAGCTCTTATACTTGCAGAAATGGACGGAGAAGTTTGGCCGAAACCGATTAATTCAGATGCAGTCAAGCGCTATTATGTGTAATCTTTGTGCTTTCCTATATGATGTAATTTGAACTACATCTGACCCGATTCCCATTTAAGAGGGGATATGTAGGCAGCCTTATGGGTTCGGTCACAATTCAATAAAAATTTCATTTCCCCCGCAATTGGAAACTAGCGCAGAATTTTGAGGAGGACCCTCAAAATTCCGAAGTAATTTCAGTCAATCATCGCAAGCAGCCGTCAGAAGCATCAATCCATTAAACTGGGGCAGAATTTTGAGGAGGACCCTCAAAATTCCGTAGCAAGAGAGGTTGCAATGTCTTGAGCCACGTCAGAGTCGTCGGTTCATCTAAAAGTTATTTCTTAAATATATACTTATGTCATATTTTTACAAATTCATGCATGTTTATTATTGAAGTCGCTTTGTTTAGCAACGCTACCCCAATGATACATACCGTTTCACCAGATCAAAGCCGAACGGGTCAAACAAGGCCAGCAGGGATACGAACTAACCTCTCCTCTACAAAACTCATGATTTTTCTTTGGATGCAGACATTTAGATTGCAAAAGCACCTGACATACTATACACTCACAAGACAAACATTGTTCAGGAATCCAACCCTCAGAATTGTTGCGTTTACCAACATTTGCTATCCACGCACGCTGGCGATATTCCCTATATCGCGATGTCCCCAGCAGTCACAATATCGCAATCTACTATCAGCTAAGAACTCTATTACCATTTGCCATTTTATTTTTATTTTTATTTTTTGCGTTGCATAAGGCTACCGTTCTGCCTTCCGAGACTAAACACAGTCTCCATCTGCATTTTTCTGCATTGCGTAAGGCTACCATTCTGCCTTCCGAGACTAAACACTGTCTCCATCTGCATTTTTCTGCATTGCATATGGCTACCATTCTGCCTTCCGAGACTAAACATTGTCTCCATCTGCATTTTCTACATTGCATAAGGCTACCATTCTGCCTTCCGAGACTAACACTGTCTCGTCTGCATTTCTGCATTGCATAAGGCTACCATTCTACTTCCAAGCTAAACACTGTCTCCATCTAGCATTTTACTGCATTGCATAAGGCTACCATTTTAGCCTTCCGTAAGCTAAACACTAGTCTCCNTACCATTTTGCCTTCCGAGCTAAACACTGTCTCCATCTGCATTTTTCTGCATTTATAAGGCTATCATTCTGCCTTCCGAGCTAAACACTGTCTCCACCTTATTTACACTTGCATGGCTGAAAGATCGCCACCTTACTTACGCTTGCATGGCTGAAAGATCGCCACTTTATTCACATTCTGCCTGCCTGAAAGATCGCCACTTTATTTACGCTTGAAGAAGGATGCTGCAACCAGTTGGACTGAGGATTGTCAGAAGGCTTTTGACTAAACAAAGAATACCTATCCGCACTGCCAGTCCTAGTCCCACTAGAGCCTGGTAGGCCACTGCTACTCTACCTCTCTCTATATTAGATGGGGCTTTCAGTTGTGTTTTGGGACAACATGAAGAGACGGGAAGAAAGGAGCAAGACATATATTACTTGAGTAAGAAGTTCACACCTTATGAAGCACGGTACTCTTTGCTAGAACTTACTTGCTGTGCTTTGACATGGACAACTCAAAAATTGAGGCATTACTTCTGTTCATATACCACATACCTCATATCAAGGATGGATCCTCTGAAGTACATCATTCAGAAGCCTATGCCTACCGGAAAGCTGGCCAAGTGGAAAATATTGCTGAGTGATTTCAATATCATCTATGTGACTCAGAAGGCAGTCAAAGGACAAGCTTTGGCAGATCATCTTGCCGAAAATCTTGTAGAAGGAGAATACAAATCATTAAAAACATATTTTTCTGACGAGGAAGTGTCATTCGTAGGAGAGGACATTGCTGAAGCCTATGAC
>NW_017681032.1:0-2391 GCF_001879085.1 Nicotiana attenuata
CAAAATGATCAACGGCCAGGATTTGGCTGGGTAGTTGGGTTGGGCAGATAGGTATTGCCCCGAGGGGCAGATTTCTACTCACTGTTTACTTGTTGTTTTACCTGATTTACCTGATTTTAATAGGAGATTTCATTCGATTCTTTAATGTTCTACTGTTTTACTGTTTTTACTGCCTGATGTAGAATTGCTTTGTGCAGTTATGTGTTTTTCATGCCTTCGGTTATTATTTATTATTATTACTCACTGGGTCGGAGTACTCACATTACTCCCTGCACCATGCGTGCAGATTCAGGCATAGCAGAGTCCGCACCTGAGCACTGATTCTTTCTAGACTAGGCAGCGAGTTGGAGTGACGAGGTAGCTGTTGACGTCCGCAGCCCCTTGTCTTCCCTATTTTATGTCTTTTGAGTTCCTTTAGACTATTGTATCAGATATTTTACTTCGTAGACTCATTACGAACTCTGTAGTAGCTCATGACTTGAAAAACCCCGGTTTGGGCTGTGTCGGGATGGTTCCCTTTGCTATTGTAATTGTTTCCGCTTTATAACTGTTTTATATGTGTTTTTGGATTCATTAATGTTAAGTAATGGTTTATGAAGTGATTCCGTTGTTCTGGCTGGCCTTGTCTTCACGAGAGGCGCCATCACGGCCGGGTTTGGGATTTGGGCCGTGACAGGTATGGTTAGCATACCCTTACTATTGCTAGACTGGTGGAGGAATCTCCCATCAGATGACCAAATCAATGAATGGAAAGAGAGGGCCGCCAAATCTAGCGAGAAGCTTGAGTATCTGGAATACAACCTGTTGGAATTGGAAAGAAAAGTGAGGAAGAGAGTCATCTACGGCCAAAATGCTGAGGGAAACGAAGAAGGGCTTTTGGCAAAGGCATTCCTGCTAATGAGCCTACGCGAACCGAGGGATTTGATCGACAAGAGCATTCAGCCTGAAGAAAGTCCTTCCGAGACCAAATATATTAGATTTACTTGCTTTTCAAATGTAATAAGGCTAAGTGCCAGTAGTGACTTATCTTATTATTATCTTAGTGTCGTTTTGGGATTAGTCTATTTTTACATTATGAAATGAAGCATTTATTGGCATTAAAAGTTCTCCAAATCTACTTGTCGCTAGGCCTACCTCGGGCACAACGAGGTTCCCAAATTAGGACGCGAATTTACATTCTTGCAATATGTGTTTAAATACTGCAAACATTTCAGAACCCTCACTAACTTGTTACCTTTTGTTTTTGTTTATTTTTATTATTATGCCCATCTTCTTAGGTTGGTTCATCCATACTGGCCTCATCAGCATATCATACCAGGTCCAGAGGCCATCCACCTCCTCCTCCTCCAAGCAACACAAAAAGCAGAGGAAAATCAAAGATGGACGACTTAAGTGGAATACGAAAGGAAAACATTGAAAACGCAGAAACTTCCGACAGCCACAGTACTCCGGCCCCGAATGACTTGGTTCTGAGACTGAAGCAAAAGATACTAGAACTGCAAGGAGAACTCGAGCAGGTCCGCAATTTGGCAAACTTGTCACTCACCCTCAATGTCCCTGATATCCACCAACAGAACGTAAAGAACCCGACACCTCCTCAGAACGCACAGCCACAAAATCCCACCATACCAAATCAATACGCAACTCCACCTCAAAATATTAATCCACTGCCAATACTAACTCCACCACAACATCATCATCAACCAATTCCAACCGCCACTTACCACACTCCCCAAAATACACCCCCACTCATTCCCGATCCACAAAACTCCACCAATGACCATCACTATACCCAAGTCCCTGGTACCCATCAGAGCAACCCCATATACGTGGAAACAATACCACATTCTACCCAACCAATCTCCTGTGCACCGGAACCCTCTGAAAAGGACCTGCTCATTAAGCACATAGTCGAAGAAAATTCAAGAAATTAACAAGCCGAGCTCAAGGTGTTGAAGGCGATAGAGGAATAGAAGGTTTGAACTACGGAGATCTGTGCATACAGCCCGATGTGGAATTGCCAGAGGGGTACAAACCTCCCAAGTTCGAAATGTTTGATGGCACAGGTGATCCCAGGCTTCACCTAAGAACCTACTGTGACAAGCTTGTCGGGGTTGGAAAAGATGAAAAGATTCGGATGAAGCTCTTTAAGAGGAGCCTTACTGGGGACGCTTTGTCTTGGTATATCAGCCAGAATCCTAAAAAATGGTCCAATTGGGTAAGCATGGCGTCGGATTTCATGGACCAGTTCAGGTTCAACACAGAGAATATACCGGGATGTCTTCTACATTCAGAATCTCAAGAAGAAACCTCTGAGACTTTCAGCGAATATGCTACTCGTTGGAGGTCGGAAGCCGCCAAGGTCAGGCCCGGTTTGGATGAAGACAGATG
>NW_017681032.1:5976-6656 GCF_001879085.1 Nicotiana attenuata
CTTAGGGCCTCAACGCATTCCTCATTCCACTGTAACCCTTTTGCCTTTTCTCAGCACATTAAAAAACTTATGGCATCTGTCGGAGGACCGTGAGATGAACCTAGACAAGGCGGCTATTCACCCCGTCAACTTTTTGCACCTGCTTTTTGCTGTTCAGTATCTCGGGTATTGCGTCTATCGCCTTGATCTGATCTGGATTGACTTCGATACCTCGTTAAGGCAGTCAAGGGACAAGCATTGGCAGATCACCTCGCTGAAAATCCGGTGGGAGGAGAATACGAACCCTTGAAAACGTATTTTCTTGATGAAGAAGTAGCATTCATAGGGGAAGACATTACCGAAGCATAAGACGGGTGGAAGATGTTCTTTGATGGAGCCGCAAATTTTAAAGGAGTGGGCACTAGCGCAGTTCTGGTATCAGAAACGGGTCAGCATTATCCCGTATCTGCTAAACTCAGAGTCCCATGCACCAACAACATGGCAGAGTACGAAGCCTGTATACTAGGGCTCAACATGGCAGCCAACATGAACATACATGAGTTGTTGGTGATCGGTGATTCAGATTTGCTTGTGTACCAGGTACAAGGAGAGTGGGCCACCAAGAATTCCAAGATATTGCCATATCTCACCATGTGCGGGAATTGAAAAGGAGGTTCACAAGGATAGAATTCCAGATCGGA
>NW_017681032.1:10127-12075 GCF_001879085.1 Nicotiana attenuata
TAAGACCAGGGATATGTAGGCAGCTCGAAAACCGGAGTTCGGCCTCCGTCTTTCAAAACCTCCCATCCGGTCAAAATTGGCCATCATTTCTTTACCCGAATACTCTTTCATCCTTCCCGGGTAAAGAGGGGCAGCTGTTGATACCCAATTTTTCCCTATATATTTTAAATATGCATAAAGACCTTCAAAATATCATATATATGCATATATAAGCATGCACAAGGTTTTATAATTTTTCCCATGATTTTGAGGATTTAAATTGATTTATTTTCTCCCATTTTATTCATAAAGTCCGAATAATTATTTTCTAAATTATTTTTTATGATTATTTATACATTTAATTTCTATACTTATACCAAAATGTAATTAATATAATTTTTATGCATTTTTGTAATTGCATTTGGTATTTTTCAAGCTAAATTGCATATAATTGCAATGTTAGCCCAGTTTAATGTATAATTATATTTTATACGTGTGAAATTGGCCCCTATATTTTTAAAATGATAATTATATATTTTAAATCATTTTGGTATAGAAAAATTATTTTTAGAAACTATTTTATTATTTATTAAAATTAAAATAGGAAAAATTGGCTATTTAAATCATAGCCAGATTTGGCATTCAACTTTAGCCTAATCGAACCCAATCCCAGCCCAATCTCCTATTAAATAACCCAACCCAGGCCCCCAACACCTCCTACCCGACCAAAAACCCATCAGATCTTGGCCGTTGATCTAAAAGATCAACGACCCTCGTTTATTCTTTCCTTTTTAATTCTAAACGACCACCCTAATCCTACTCATTTCCAAACCCCCGCCGCCTTCAGATGCTCTTGTCTCTTCTCTTCTCCCAACCTAACCCTAATGTCTCTTCAAATGTCGCCTCCCTCTCTGGTCATCTCCGGCGACCACCTTTCAACCCAAAGCCTCCAATGGTTTCCCCCTCGCCTTGCTCATCATCTCTGAGGCCTTCAAGGGCCCTGGGCCATGCCGAATTACGTCTTGGGTTGCTGTTTTGGTTGTTCATGGCTTCTCCGGTATGATTTTGGGAAAAATCACACCATATTTGTTGCAATCTTTGAAGTTTATAGCAGGTTCTTCCGTTTCTGTCTGGGTTTCCTTTGAAACCCTAACTGTTTGAATCTCTTAGATCTGTGTTATTTTTAACAATTCAAGTCTGTTTCTTTCTATGTTCTACACTGTTCCCAGACCTCTCTTTAAAAAGCTTCAACTTTAAGTCGTTTTTACTTTCTTTAAAGTTAGGGTTTCTCGGAGTTTCTTCTACACTTGCTTAAACTGATTTTTCTTTATGTTTAAACCTCTTTCCTTGCTTATCTCGACTGATTCTATGTTCTTACTGCTCTTTAACTCGCCTATGTTAAAAAGCCCTAATTTTTAAGATCTTCTTTGTCTTGGTTCTGTGTGTTAGCCTAACTACTTGATTCTTGTTAAGCTTCTATGGTTATCATGCTTCGAATGTGTTTTACTGAGTCCTTAGCCTGCTTATATCACTTCTGTGTGATTGTGTTCATCTTGTTTGTTCATCTCTTGCCCCTTTATGTCGATATTGCTGACCTTGCCTGTTTGCTACGTCTGTTTGATCTTCTCTATTTATATGTTGAAGTATAGAATCATGATTCTTTATTGATTGATTCGGATTTCCTTAATTGATGGTTTGATTGAATGATTTTTCTTTTAAAACCCTAAAGTTCTACCTCGTCTGTTTAAATTGACTGATTTCATTACCTTATTTGATGTGGTACTTTATTCTAACTAAATCATTCCCTTAATTGAAGTTTTCTGAATTTAGTCCTAATTGACTACCCTATGCTTACTAAACTGTGATTCTTTCCTTATTAGTCATGTACTTAATTTTCTTGCCTTATATGCTACCGGTTCTTACCGTTTCGTAATTAGTTTCCTTAATTATGGGTAGTTCTTGCCTTTGA
>NW_017681033.1:0-3098 GCF_001879085.1 Nicotiana attenuata
TGCAGGCTTCGTACTCGGCCATGTTGTTGGTGCACGGGAACCTGAGTATGGCGGACACCGGATAATGCTGACCGGTTTCTGATACTAGGACTGCTCCTATGCCAACTCCTTTGAAATTTTCCGCTCCATCGAAAAACGTTCTCCACCCGTCATAGGATTCTGCAATATCTTCTCCTATGAATGCTACCTCTTCGTCAGGAAAATACGTTTTCAGGGGTTCGTATTCTCCATCTACGGGGTTTTCCGCAAGGTGATCTGCTAGTGCCTGTCCCTTGACTGCTTTCTGAGTTACGTAGACAATGTCGCATTCACTCAACAGGATCTGCCACTTGGCGAGCTTGCCGGTGGGCATGGGCTTCTGAGAGATGTATTTCAAAGGATCCATCCTTGATATATGATAGGTAGTATAGGCACTGAAGTAGTGCCTCAGCTTCTGGGCTACCCAAGTTAAAGCACAACAGGTGCATTCTAACAGAGAATACCAGGCCTCATATGGAGTGAACTTTTTGCTGAGGTAGTAAATGGCCTGTTCTTTCTTTCCTGTCTCATCATGCTGCCCCGGGACGCAACCGAAGGCACCATCCAACACTACGATGTTGAGTAACAGAGGTCTTCCTGGCTCGGGTGGGACTAAGACTGGTGGTGTTGACAAGTATTCCTTAATTCTTTCGAAAGCTTTCTGGAATTCATCGGTCCATTTGGTGGCGGCGTCTTTCTTCAACATCTTGAAGATTGGCTCACAGATAACTGTAGATTGTGCTATGAACCGGCTGATGTAGTTAAGTCTCCCCAAGAAACTCATTGCGTCCTTCTTGTTCTTTGGCAGTGGCAATTCTTGAATGGCTATGATCTTTGATGGATCCAGCTCTATTCCCCGGCGACTCACAATAAACCCAAGCAATTTTCCAGCTGGAACCCCAAATGCACATTTCGCGAGATTCAGTTTCAGGTTGTACTTTCTCAGTCTATTGAAGAACTTCCTCAGATCTTCCATGTGATCAATGGCTTTCTTGGACTTGATGATGACATCATCTACATATACTTCGATCTCCTTGTGTATCATATCATAGAAAATGGTAGTCATGGCCCTCATATAGGTGGCCCCTGCATTCTTTAACCCAAATGGCATCATCTTGTAGCAGTACATCCCCCACAGCGTAATGAAAGCCGTTTTCTCAGCATCTTCCTCGTCCATCCAGATCTGATGATAACCAGCGAAACAATCCACAAATGACTGCAGCTCGTGCTTAGCACAATTGTCAATCTGGCTGTGTATGTTTGGCAAGGGGAAGTCGTCTTTTGGACTAGCCCGGTTGAGGTCCCAGTAGTCGACACAGGCTCTAACCTTCCCATATTTCTTCGGTACGGGCACAATGTTGGCTAACCATGTTGGATATTCTACTACCCTGAGAACTTTGACTTTGACCTGCTTGGTGATTTCCTCCTTGATTTTCAAACTCATGTCTCGCTTGAACTTTCTGAGCTTCTGTTTTACTGGCGGACAGGCTGGATCGGTTGTCAATTTGTGAGCCACAATAGATGTACTCAGACCAGTCATGTCGTCGTACGACCAGGCGAATATGTCCTCATATTCTCTTAGAAACTCTAAGTATTCTTCCTTTTCTGATGGTGACAAATGAACGCTGATTCGTGCTTCTTTGATATTTTCTACATCTCCCAGGTTAACAATCTCAGTCTCATCCAGGTTGGACTTAGGTCTGTTCTCAGAATTCTTAACCTCTTTAACAATGTCTTCCGGTATATCTTCCTCCTCTAAATCTATGTCCGTTTGTTGCGTTGTCTCGTTGCATGTCACAGTCATTGGTTCATCAAGATAAGTAATAGTAATGCTGTATAAGTAAAGTAATAAGAGTAAGATTTATAAGAAAACCGAAATGCTTTGATAAATTCCATAACTGTTTTTGGACATTGGAGCTCTTTCTTGCAAAAATATAAAAAAAGTGAAAGGAAAGTAAACTAGTAAAATAAAATAGTGCATGATGCTTGTTCAGCCTTGCTACCTCGAGGCTCGCCGGGCTCTGGTGGTTCTGATAGCCTAGTTATTCAGGCATGCTCCTCTGCTTACAACTTTTATGGAAGGGCCTTTCTCCCCCTCCCCCTCAAAAACGACACAACAATCCATATCATCGTCTTCCAGGAACAAATTCCTCACTGCTGCCAGTGCTTCCTCTTCTTCTGACCCGTAGATAACCTAGGCCGGCTGGAAAGTCTGCTCCAAATGGGGTATTGGCTGCTCCAAAGGATAGTAAGGACCGTGCCATGGTGGCGACCTGTGGTTGAATTCCTCCCAAGTATACTTATATCCTAAACCGAAGGTGGTGCCATGTTTTTTGAGCTTGATGGGCTTAGCGATTCCTCGGAGGTTCTTGCCAAGTCCCTTGCCAGGTTCATACCCGCTCCAGTTCAATATGCTTTCAATTTTGTTATCCCACCATTTATCCTTGTCGACGGCGTTGACTCGCTCGATGTGGTGGTAAGTTTCCCTGCCTATCCTTCTTCTTCCTCCAATTGCTGGGATAGTCTGACGACTGTATTTGGGATTGCTACCGTCGGCGTGAATGATCACCTCTTGGTGGTTCCACTCAAACTTCACTGCCTGATGTAGTGTTGATGCTACAGCCCCAGCGGCATTAATCCATAGTCGTCCCAACAACAAATTGTAAGATGCTGGCTGATCGCTGCCAACTCGACGCTACACCAAGGTAGGAAGAGCGGGTCGCAATAGCTTTTACCCGAATAGTGGTCGGGATCGATTTCCACAGGGAGCTAGTAGTGGAGTTGGATTTTCTATCTAGTCTAGAGATGTGTTTGTACTCCTAATGTCACTTCAAACATTCTTGGTTTTTTTTATTTTTATAACTACTATGAATAAACTACTGATTAACGCTAAATTGTGCTACTAGAATATTGCTAAGTTGTATCTAATGGGAAGAAGGGCAATAGGGTCATGGCATTACCTAGGTGGCTAATTGACGGGTAGATGTTACTAAGATAGATTGACATATTAGGGGCTTATGCTATAACCGTTGCACAGTTGTACCCACTCTCACACCTCTCGGTAGAGAAAGAGATCGGAA
>NW_017681033.1:9002-12071 GCF_001879085.1 Nicotiana attenuata
AGATTAAAACCAATCCACAACTATATTAATATAACAACCAAGTCATCCCCAACGGGTTTCACCAAAACCCTAGATTAAAGGATTTAGCTACTCATAACAACGGAAGATAAAACTAATAGAATATTTATAATGGAAGAATTGCAAGAAAAATAGAAGAGAATAAGAACTATGATGTTTTGGGTGATCTCTCACACTTGTTCTTCTTCCCAAAGTAATCTCAAAACTAAGACTAAACTATTTTGGGCAAGTTTCTATAGCTTATAAGGGTTTTACAAAAGTTTCCCCGAATTGACACTTTGGTCCCCAATTTTCAGATACGTGAACAGTTCACCGCGGCCGAGGCGTGGACCGCGGTGAACACTGCCTGGGCCTATTTTTGTGTTTTGTCTCCACTGTCTGCTCCGCTGTCCACCGCGGTCGCGGTGAACTTGTGTCCAGTCATTTTTCTATTGCTTTTTGTGTTCGGGTACTTCTCGAGCGGGTATTTTCTTCACATTATTGCCTCTAAATGCTTCATATTGCTTCCTCACCTATGCTATTCCCTGCGAAACCAAATAACACTACTTAAAGCATTTTGTTGGCAATTTACCTTATAAAACAACAACAAATCATAAGCAATTAAGGTGTAAATATCAACTATATAGCCTACTATCAAGCCTGCTCCAAATGTCCGCAATAACCCTCTGCCAGACCACAAAGGTGGAGGTGTTCACATGATCGTGATAGAGGATGACTGGGACCCCAAAGGACCAATTGGTTTAATCACAAAAGGCAACGATCCAAAGCAGCCAGTAGTCACCCTCAATCTGATTGTGTTCCAGATTCATCCTTCTGGGGACGCCGAGGTAGACATGTCCATGCCACTCGAGTTTGAAGCACCATCCTCTGCAAAGACGCCAGGGCCGATTGAAGTTGAGTTTATGTCGCCAGCAAACGCACCTACACCCTTCGAGATTGCAGTTTTACCGCCCAAGGTGCAGGTTCCGTTCGGAGTAAAGATAGCCACGCCAATTCCAGTGGCAATGTCGGCAGTAACACCGTTCCATACAAAGGTTGTACCATGGGATTATACAGCCGAGACAAGAAAAGGGAAGGTCAAGTTTGGGGAAGCCGTTCCGGCACAGGGTATGACAAGAACCGGCAGGGTTTATACCCCGGAGCATTTGGCCGAGTCAAGCAAACAGGCCTCTAGTCGGCCAATCATCACTGAATCTGGGCCCGACGATCTCTGGAGGAAGAGACAAGCAAAAGGATACTCAGTCATTGATCAGCTGAACAAGACACCAGCACAGATTACTATCCTCGCTTTGCTACAAAGTTCTGATGCACACAAGAATGCCTTGTTAAAAGTGCTAAGTAAGGCATATGTACCAAGTAACATCACCAGCGGAGAGATGGCTAACATGGTAGGTCAGGTGTTGGAAAGTCACAAGATCACTTTTCATGAAGATGAGCTGCCACCCGAGGGATTGAGTCACAACAAGGCATTACACATCACCGTGCAGTGCGAATATTATTTTATCACCAGGATCTTGGTCGATGGGGGTTCCAGTCTCAACATTTGTCTACTGGTAACGCTCAATATTGGGAAAAAGGCTGCATGAAATCAAGGACGAGGCCATCAACGTCAAAGCTTTCGACGGTTCTCAAAGGTCCACCATTGGGGAAATTAGCTTGTGTTTGCAAATGTGGCCTACTTGGTTCGATGTTGACTTTCAAGTGATAGACGTGCCAGTGATAAGTCGGGATTTTAACATGTTTTATGCCCCTACTTGCCTATGTTTTGGTTATAAATTGCTACAAAATAGTCTCAAAGTGCTCACAAGTTGTACTTGATTGCAGGCTTGATTGACAAAGCGACGAATGTCAAAGATCGGCTAAAAAAGGAGAGAAACCTAATCAAGTGTCAAAGACTAAGTAAGTTGAGGAAAAGAGAACCTAGTGCGGACCGCGCAAATGTGAATGCGGCCGCACTAGGTGATTCAGAGGATGGTATTTTCAAGTTGGAGGCAACGCAGCTGCGCTACTCTTTAGTGCGGTCCGCGGTCAGGCTCCGCGGCCGCACTACTCTTTTACGCGGTCCGCGGAGTAGAGATTCAGAGAGCCATAATTTTGCCAATTCCAAGCAACGCGACCCGCGCTCGTTTCTATGTGGCCGCGCCAACTTCCACCGCGGCCGCGGTGCAATTTCACGTGGTCCGCGGTCCTCAAGTTTAGAGAAGCATAAATTGAAGTCCAAGAGACTGTGAGGCCGCGGTCCATTTTGCGCGGCCCGCGCTGACCCCGCAGGGGTATTTTTGTCCAGTTTTTCCAGCCTTGTATAAATAGGACATTTTACCATTTTTTAGGTTAAGTTTTATATCTCAAACATAGCTGCGCTCGTGAGACTCGATTTTATAGCCATTTTCGGCACTTTTGCTCTTTATTAACGATAGATTATTGTAGTTTCTTCTTAGTAATCAATTAATATGCTTATTTCTTCATCTATTTCTTCAATTTCTGTACCTAGCATGAGTAGCTAAACCCACTAGCTAGGGTTGTGACCCAACCCTAGTGTGGGTAATTGATGGGTGTTGCCATCTAGGGTTAGATTGATTATGGGTGTTTGCTATTTGGGTTGATTTTATGTTTTTATTTAAGAATTTGTGGTTGCAAACACTGATTCAAGCTTTGTGGGTTTGACTCTTCTTGAGAAAGAGAGTCTATGACCCCAAAATTGACCCAACAAGGAATTGGGATGGACTCATGTGAAATGATAGTCCCAATTAAGGGGTTAAATCTCGAGAGAGTAATCACTCTACTTGAACCCTAGTTGTTTGATCTAATTGGCCTACCCAATTGGTCTCGAGAGAGTCAATTAGGCAAAATCACTCTCTCTACCGAGAGGTGTGAGAGTGGTACAATTGTGCAATGGTTATAGCATAAGCCCCAAATATGTCAATCTATCCTTAGTAATATCTACCCGTCAATTAGCCACCCAGGTAATGCCACGACCCTAGTGCCCTTCTTCCCATTAGATACAACTTAGCAATATTCTAGTAGCATAATTTAGCGTTAATAGTAGTTATT
>NW_017681034.1:0-12070 GCF_001879085.1 Nicotiana attenuata
CATATAAACCTCTAGCAAATAATGCATATAAATAGCACGACTTAAACATAGTTAAGGTCTGAATTTTAAAAATCCTAAAGCAGGGAATTTGAGTCAGAACCAGGTTCATTATATAACTCAGATAAGAAGTCCGAATCAGGCCTGCCTGTTGGTTGTAGCAGTTGATAACTAAACAGAGGCGGTTCCAGTGTTTATTATTACCTGAGGCTTGCCTAGGCATAATAATGATAACCTATGAGCATGATATCTATATGGATTAGGAATGCAGTAGAGCAGTGATTAATTTTAAGCAGACAACTTGAGATCCTATAGACATGTGTTCTAACGGTATTAAGGCAGTGTTTGTGAAACTTATTAAAGGAGCGGTAGATTAATTAACGACATGAACTAGACGGCTTCTCCAACTAAACTGTTTTTAAGTTCTATAAGCATGATTTCGATTATAGCTATTTAGATCCTATAGGCATTGTATCTAAAAAAACTGACTTTGGACTTATAGGCATGATTTCTAAGGGAAACGAGTTTGGATACATGCTGTGACGAAAATTGAACTTCAATTACTTTATATCCTATAGGCATGATATCTAATTGTAAAGCTGATTTTTAACCCTATAGGCATGTCATCTATTATTAAATCCATTTATGTCCTATAGATATGATTTCTAATTGTGTGAAAGTGAAGCATGCAGAATTTATTTTAAACAAGAACAGATTCTATAGGCATGTTATCTAACGGACCATATTTGAAGCAAAATAGACCCTATAGGCATGTTATCTACCCTTTTAATAGCTAAAACATGCATATTTCCCAGCCCTTTTCACTAGCCAACCCCATAATATTTACAAGTTATTACATACCGTGTGACTAAATTACAAAAGAAGAAATGAAAGAAAACAAGAAGCTACAACCAAAGGAAGCCTGATCTTGACTTCCTGTCTGAGTTATGTAATTCATCACTTCAATGCCAATGTTTCAAAACTTTTCTCATAACTGGGTGTGTCAGAGTTCCCTAAGGACCTCGAGAGATCCTGGACAGTGCTCACACCCAGATTTGCAAAACCAAACAGAATGAGTGCAGTGTGGAAGGGCCAGCCCTTATGTGTCCGAGATTAGAGGGAGCTCAAGGGTCCCAAGGCAAGGCTCACACAAGAGGGGTAGAACCTAGATTCTAAGAGTATAGTGGAAGTGCAGAACATAGTTTGAAAGGGATTTATTAAAACTGGGTTGGAAATAGTAGGTGGTAAGGGTGATTTGAAAACAGTTGTAGTAGTGAAACTCAAACTACATAGAATCAGTAGTCATTCAAAGGGGCAAGGGATTGTGGGGATACATTGCATGACCCCAGCAGGGGTCTGGTTGGTCATGCACAGCAATAGTTGATGCTGGCATGGCCACAAACCATCCAAAGGAACACAAACACATATAGGGGATATGGGGGTTTGGGATTCATAAGGTAGCAAGTACACGACAAGTTACTGACAGAGTACACATATAGGGAAGCATTAATTTAAAAGGGAAAGGGAATATATCACAACATGCTAGTAATGTAACTTGACTGCAGAAACATAAGCAGAGGTAGACAAGAATGAGAAACTGAAGCAACTTAAAGAAGCATGTTGTTGTTGAGACTTAAAAAATTAACTAGGACATACCAGTAGAGAAGCAAAGTGCAGAAAGGTAAAGCAAGCAAGAATCCACAGTCTAGCCTTGGCTTTCAGCCGGCTAGACAAAGCAATAGCACAAGTAGTAGTAAAGAAAGAGAGAGTTTTTTTTGAGTGTAAGTGTGTGTTCTGAACTTAAATTGTTCGTGTGTTTAAAAGAAGAGAGGGTAGGGTATTTATAGTTTTGAAAACGAGTGAAGAATAAGGTAATAAGTAAAGTTTCAACACAAACATGGAAATAATCACAATCAGAATCAACTAACACAAGTTTTAATTAAGGAAAGAAATCAGTTTGGGGACAGATTGATTATTGCCATATAAGGGGGCAGTAAAAGTATGAAGTAAATGACTGAGTCTAAGTACAAAAATATGCTTAATTTTGGGAAAAGATACAAGGTAGAACATCACAGTAATTAAAGGAAGGGAATCAATCAGTTTAAACAAACGAATAAACTTAGGGTTCATAAGAAAACCTTTTGCAATCAGTCGCAACATTGAGGGGGTCAGAATCAATCAAGAAAGGATCATGATTCTGCACCTCAGCCTATAAATAGCAAGGAATGAACAGGAATGCAGGGTCAAACATGTCGACAAAAAGAAGCAACATAAACATACAGTAGCAGTAGGGGTAAGCTAGGGTTCAGTAGTAAAAGAGACCAATTCGAAGTACGATAGTCAAGTAGGTCAAGCAGTCACATAGAATCAAAAGTGAAGAAGAACATAGTAATAGGTAACAGAGTCAGAAACGAGTAAAGGTCTCACAGTAACAAGTGAGGAAAACCTTTTAAGAAATTAGGGTTTCAACAATAGTTGAGTTTAAAAGATGGTAAGAACTCAGAATCAGATAAGTCAAACAAGACAAAAAGATTCAAACGCAAAGAACTTAATCGAACCAAACCTGCGTATAAAATAAACCAAGAGAGTTTTAGAAGCCCAGGTAAAGAAAAAACACTTAGGGCTTTTAGCATGATGAACCAAGTAGCAGCAAACATGGACAACATAGTAAAATCATAAAAACACACTGAAAATCGGAGAAAAGTTTAGGAAACCCTAATCGTTAAAAAAAATGGAGAGTCATTTTGAAAGAAAAATCGAAGAACCTTCGAGAAGCTCTTAAGAAGTTCGTAATAAGCACAGATCTAAGATAGATCTGAAAGAAAATTCGAACAGCTCTTAGAGCTAGGGTATCAAAGAACCCAGAGAAAGTGAGAAAGGCTTTAAAAGATACCGATCTAGCCGGAAAAGTCAAGGATCTAACTTGAACAGCCATGGATGGCTGGAGAAAGACCAGAGATCGAAGTCGAGCAAGGATTGGACCAGATCTCTTCGAGATTTGTCCATGGAATCATGAAAATATGTAGCCAGTAGACATAGGAGACGAGTACACGTCTCAAAACGCCATGGGAGACCATGGATTAGGTGGGGATAGAGGTGGATTAGGGTAGAATTGGGTGGCGGCGGCTAGGGTTTATGTGAGGCTGCAGAGAGAATTGAGAGAAGAGGGATTCAAGGGTGGCGTTTGGTGGAAAATGAATTAGGGTAAGGGGTCGTTTAGGTTTATTTTAGGAATGGTGAACGGTGGCCGTTGATCTGAATGATCAATGGCCTGGATTAAAAGGGTAGGTGGGGAATCCGGGTTCAGGTTGGTTTAAATTGGGTTGGGGTCGGGTTTAATTGAAATTGGGCCAGGGAAATTGGGTCTGATTTGGGGTTAATTTTAGGCTAAAATTTAAACACAAATGGGTTGTTATTTAAATAGCCAATTTTCCCCTTTTTGGATTATAGAAAATAGTAAATAAATTTCTGAGAATAAATTGAAAGCACTAAGATGATTCACAGCATGTAAATAACAATTTAAAAATATAGGGCTTGATTTTGTGAATATAAAACACAGTTAAATCTAAAAAAGGCTAATATTGCAATTATATGCAATTAGCTTTAAAAAATACTAAATAAAATTGTAAAAATATGGAAAAAATTACCTTAGCCATATTTTGGCATAAATATAAAGATCCAATAAATGAATCATCAAAAATAATAATTTTGGACATAATTATTGGGATTTTATGGATGAAAAAAGGAAATAAATCGATTTAAACCTTTAAAAATTATGAAAAAAATAATAATAAAACATTTGGACATACCTATATATGCATATATAAGCTATTTTGAAGGTATTTTGCGTATTGAAAATGTATAGGGATAAATTGGGTGTCAACATTATGTAGTTCCAGAGACAGTATTTTGTTATTTCTTTCAGACCCTTATTTGTAGTACTCTTAGATGGTATGTGAAGTTGTGACACCAAATCTTGGGTGGTTTTGTTATGGGAGGATATTAGTAATACTATTAAACTTGACATTTATTCTTCCGCTTGCTAAATTATATCGTTTATTAATTGTTGGCTTATAACTGTTAACGAATTTAAAAATGGAAACAAGTCAAATAATTCAGTTGGTTGGCTTGCCTAGCTCTCACTAGTAGGCGCCATCACGACTCCCGAGGGTGGAAAATCCGGGTCGTGACATACAACAAGCTAGACTGAGGAATGTCAAAAGGCTTTCAATAAAATCAAGGAGTATCTGTCCAAACCTCCTATGTTGGTCCCACCAGAACCCAAAAGACTCTTATTGCGTACCTGTCCGTGTTAGACATAGCATTTGGATGCGCCTTGGGGAACATGACGAGATCAGGGTGAAAGAGCAAGCCATATACTATATGAGTAAGAAGTTCACACCCTATGAAGCTCGGTGTTCTTTATCGGAGAGTACTTGCTGTGCCATGACATGGATATCCCATAAGTTGAGGCATTATTTGTGCACATACACTACATACCTCATATCAAGAATGGACCCCTTAAAGTATATTTTTCAGAAGCCTATACCTACTAGCAAGCTGGCAAAGTGGAAAATACTACTGGGTGAGTTCGACATCATCTGTGTGACTCAAAAGGCAGTCAAGGGGCAAGCATTAGCCTATCATCTGGTAGAGAATACCGTAGAGGGGGAATACGAACCGTTGAAGACGTATTTTCCTGACGAGGAGGTTTCATTCATATGGGAGGACATCGCTGAAGCTTATAATGGTTGGAGATTGTTCTTCGAAGTGGCCGCAAATTTCAAAGGAGTAGGCATCAGAGCTGTCCTAGTATCGAAAACTGGCCAATGCTATCTGATATCTACCAAGCTTAGATTCTCGTGCACTAAATATATGGAAGAATATGAGGCTTGCATTCTGGGACTTAGGTTGGCCATACATGAAGATAAAGGAATTATTGGTGATCGAAGATTCAGACTTGTTGATACATCAGGTACTCGGAGAATGGGCCACCAAGAATACTAAGATACTACTATACTCTCATTGTATGGAAGGATTGATCAAGAGACTTGCAAAGATAGAATTCAAGCATGATCCCCGAATTCATAATGAGTTCGCAGACGCACTGTCAACATTGTCTTTGATGATACAACATCCAGATAAGAATTATATTGAGCCCATCCCGATAGAGATCTACAAGCAGCCCACCTAAGAATTATATTGTGCCCATGTTGAAGAAGAATTTGATGGAAACCATGGTTTCGCGACATCAGGGAGTATCTGGAAAAGGGAGAATACCCAGAAAGTGCTACACATACTTAAAACGCACATTATGGAGACTAGGTAATCATTTCTTTTGGAGTGGAGGAATTTTATACAGAAGGACTCCTAATCTCGTGTTTTTAAGATATGTGAATGCCAAAGAAGCATCTAGAATGCTAGAAGAAATACATGGTGGGACGTATGGACCCCATATAAACGGGATCATTTTGGCCAAGAAGATATTGAGGGCGGGATACTTCTAGATGACTATAGAGACTGACTGCATTATGTATGTGCAAAAATGTCACTAGTGTTAGGTACATGCTAACATGATACGGGTTCCACCCAATGAGCTCAATGTGACGATCTCGCCTTGGCCTTTTGCCGCTTGGGGCATGGATGTCATTAGCCCAATCGAGCATGCCGCCTCCAACGGACATAGGTTTATCTTGCTATACAATGATTACTTCACCAAGTTGGTCGAATCTACATCCTACAAAGCCATGAAAAAGAAGGTTGTAGTAGATTCTGTTCGAGATTGTATCATCTGCTTATTCGGAGTTCATGAGTCAATTATCACTAACAATGCCGCCAACCTCAATAGTGATCTAATGCAGACCATGTGCTATTCATTTCAAGATCAAGAATATAGTAAAGGAGCAACACTCATACAAATTAAACAAGTCCTTACATGGTTCATCGAGTGCTGAAAGGAGCAACACTCATACAACCACAGATGGACGGAGAGATATGGCCAAAACCTATTAATTCAGATGTTGTCAAGAGATATTATGTCTATGATCGCGTTCGCACTTTCTTCTTGATCTAACATGAATTATGCTTGACCGAATTCCTGTTTAAGAGGGGATGTGTAGGCAACCCTGTGGGCTCAGTCATATTATAATAAAACTTCCATTTCCCTCCATGGTCAAAGATGGGGGCAAATTTTGAATTTCATCAGACCCGATAATGTCACACCAAGGGGTCACCAAGAGTGGATTATCAGGAAATATATTAGAGACGATCCGTCAAAACTGGGGCAGAATTCGAGTTCCAAGAGGTTCCTCACAATTCTATATGGGACAAGGACGTTGTGATGTCTCAAAATATGCCACAGTTTATGATTCAACAAAGCTATCTATTTCATGCACTATCATATAAATTAATAATGCATTCTTTACGACTGACAACTGACAAAATGCATATTTTCAAAACACAATTTTTGTAGTAGCCAAATGCTACTTGGGAAAGCTCTAAGCGCAAGAAGGATTAGAAGGCAAAGCCAAAGACAATGATAGAACACGGAATCATAAGCACGAATCAGCCTTCCCCCGAACTTACTAGTTTTTCTTTGAATGCAGGAAAAACAACTGCAACACTATGTGGAATGTCCGCAAAGGATATACGACGAGACCGCTATCTTCACATGGATAGATGCTACCAAGCTTAAATGTGTCAAATTGAGAACTGCTTTCCTTTCTTAATTTGCTTGAGGCTAAGCTTTTCCAGCATAGGGCTAAGCACTGCCCTCATAATTTGCATAGGATAAGCACTTCCCTTATACCTGCATGAAGCTAAGCTCTGCCTCCATTATTGCAAAAGGCTAAGCATTTCCTTTTGTGCATAGGGCTAAGCATTGCCCTTGTAATTTGCATAGGCTAAGCACTGCCCTCATACTTGCATGAGCCTAAGCTCTGCCTCCATTATTGCATAAGGCTAAGTATTACCGTCACCTGCATAGGCCTAAGCACTACCCTCACTATCTGCATTAGGGTCAAGCACAGCCCTTCTACTTTCATAGGGCTAAGCACTGCCCTCATGCTTGGATGAGCCAAAGCTCTGCCTTCATTATTGCATAAGGTTAAGCATTGTCGTCATTTGCATAAGGCTAAGCACTGGCATCATTATCCGCATGGGGTTAAGCATTGCCCTTATAATTTGCATCGGGCTAAGCATTGCCCTCATACTTGCATAAGGCTAAGCTTTGCCTCCACACCTGTATAGGGATAAACATTGCCCTGACTATTGCATCAGTCCAAGCAAGGCTCCCCTACTCGCACAAGGCTAAGCATTGCCTTCCTTCATTCTTGCATAAGGCTAAACCTGCCTTCGTCATCTGCATATGTCCAATCACTACCTATCTCTTTTTTCGAACAATCAAGTATCGCCACATCCATACATTTCATGGGATGAAAAATCACCACATTATCCGAAGGCATCATCTTTATAGCCTAAGGACAACATTCCATGGCCTAAGGATCTCGAAGCTATATATCATTATTCAAAGGCGTCATAGTCCAAAGGTACAATCTTGATGGCCCGAGGACACTATTCCATGGCATACGAATCCCCTTATTATACGTTTCATGTCCTAGAACGTGATAGTCTAAGGACATAATTTGTATCGTCCAAAGACATCTTACATGGTCTAAAGGGAATTTTCATCATTTTTAAATTCTCGCCCTCACGGTATGACGTTATAACTGTTATCTATGTATAGGTTTTCCATATTTTTTGTATTTTAAGCTTTGCAGGTGTTGATACCCAATTTTTCCCCCATATATTTCATAATGCATATATACTTTCAAAATAGTGTACGAGCATCAACCAGTATTTTTCCATAATCTTCTGTATTTTTTAAAAGGATTTTAATTAATTTATTCTAGCATTTTATTATATAAGTAATTACTAATTGCATCACAAATAATATTATAATAATTTTATTGCTTAATTGTATCATTTATATTTATACTGGGCTTTAATTATTTCATGAATAGCCATATGTACATGTTAGGGTTATAATTGCAATAACTTTGCAATAGTAGCCCATGTGTTCATAATTACCTTATTTCACCGCAAAATAGCTTTTTATAATTTTATAATATTAAGTAATTATTTTATATCATTTTTTATACATGAAAATCATTTCTTTTATAATTTATTCATTAGTTTTAATTTTATTTATCGAATTAATTGAGTATTTCATAAATAGCCCTTTTGATTTTTGTTTTAATTTTGGACCTAGCCCAAATCCTAACCTTAGCCCAATTAAAAATACCCAGGCCCCCAGTCTTTAACTAATCCTGGCTGTTGATCTCAAGAGATCAATTAAGCCAACCCCAAAACCCTACCACACTTTTCATTTCCGCCGTCTTCGTTCTCCCTACCTATCCTCGTCTCTCTCAAGCACTCCCCCAAACCCTAGCCGCTGTCACCGGAAAAACCCCCGTCCTATGGTATTTCTCTGTAATTTCCGGCCCCTTTCGGCCTCTCACCTCTTCTGGTTGTTCGATTACGTTGATTTATGAACGAATCTCGAAGAGATTCAAATCAGATTTTGTTCAAAACTTTTTCATAAGCTACCTATGGCCATTTCCGTTTGTGAGTACCACTATCTTCGTGTTTATGGCTCGAATCTATGGTTTTAAACCAGGTTTTCTTTCATCTCTGTCATTTTTTTTTAAAAACCCAATTTTATGCTACTTGGGTCTGTTAAGATCCTTGTAGATCTGAAACGCTTTTAAGTGTTATTTGGTATTTCTCTTTGAAAAACCTTCTATTTTTCCTTATTACTGGTCGATTCCAACATTTTTTGAAATTAGGGTTTCGTTTCAGCCTCTCTCCAAAAAGGTTTTAAAACTCCTAAGTGTTTGAATCTGATTATCTTTACTAGTTTGACTAATTTTTGTGTATATGCTTTAAGCCCTAGGTCTCTCTGCTTATTGCACTGATTACTTCAATTTTTTTTCCCGTTATTGTTTGTCTCTGTCAATCAAAATAGATTGACTGATTTTATTTAGGGTTTTGAATTATATTTTCCTGTTAAAATCAGTACTTCCCCGTGACTTTACCTATTTTTCTTTTTTATGATTTTTAATTGATACTACTTGCCTTATTTAGATTAATCAGTCTAATTTATGGTCAATAATTAATTTATTTACCTTGTTTGAATCCCAATCCGTGCTGGTAATTCTCCTTATTTTAAGGTGACTTTTCCGGATTCTGTTTGTATCAATTAGCTTGGGTTTAGCCCCAATTCAGTGATTAATTAACTGTAATTCTCTTGCCTTATTTGTTTTACCTTGCTAAGCGCTATATAAACCCCATTCTGATTTTCTTTTAGGACACGAACACACTGAGAAAGAAATACACACACACACACACAAACTCTTGCTCTCATTCAAACCTTTCTGTTACTTGTGTTTGCTACATTGTCTAGTCGGCTGAAAGTCATGGCTAGATTATTGGATTCTGCATACTTTCAACTTCCTATTTGCTATTTCCTAACTGGTATGTCTCCACTTATGCTATCATTCAACATGCTATGTAATTAGACCTTTGTGCTTCATGCTTGTTGATCTTAATCAGCATGTCTACTTCTATGTAATGTGAACTATGTGCTTCCTGTTTACTCCCTTTAAACATCATGTCTATATCTGTTATCATGTCCTACTCAATGTGCTATGTAGTCAATCTGCTGTAGGTATCAACAGGCCTCTGTTTGCCCTTATGTTTCTGTTAACTAGCATGCTTAAACTCCTGTGAATTTGTCCTGACCAATAAGTTAGTATGGTTACTCCACTTTAGCCTGTTCTTGTTGATCCAGGACACTTGTCCACTTGTTTCTCAACCAGCATGCTTTCTGTCCTATTTTAAGTGTTTCACCTTAACAAACTCCTGATTAATTCATGATTTCTATGCTCTCAACTTCTGCTACCTTTCTGTATGATTGTCTGATCAATAACTTGATCCCAGCATGCTGTTCTCAAATTAATATACGCCTATATGTTCACCTAGTAATAGCTAATGGATTAAGGCCATTAATTGTCACTCTGTTCTGTCTGTTGTTTAATTGCTGGAGTTCATGGTTGAACCCCTTCTGCTAAATGTGTGCTGCTTGTGGTTCTTGTAATCTGGTAATCTGTTTCTATGCACTTCTAAAATCCAAACTGTTTTCTTTCCTAAAACTACTTTCTACTTTTGTACTATTTTCAACTCCTACTCTTAGTTAACTAGGGTCCTGCCACCCCAATATGAGCACTGCTTAGGGTCCATGAGACTCCTCCGAACTCTGACACATTGGGGCTGGTTTTTGATCGGTGCCAACCCTGCACCACTATGGAGTGACTTTGCCCAAATTGACTTTCTCAAGACCAATTGGGTGTCAAAATTATACAAGCAATGTAGGCTCAAGTCGGGTATTACTATCTCTAGATTTAACCCTTTAATTGGGGCTATCAATCTCTTGAGTACGCCCCAATTCCTTGTTGAACTGATTACCTAGACTCAAGCTCTCTTTCTCAAGAAGAGTTCAAGTCAAATAGGCACGAATTAGTGTTTGCAACCACTAACCCAACATAGAAAACACAAATCAGTCGAAATATCAACCACCCATAAACATCTAAGCCTTAGAACACAAGACACATAAAATACTCACACTAGGGTTGAGCCACAATCCTTGCTAATGGGTCTAGCTACTCGTATTAATGGAAAAAAACATGAAATTAAATGAAGAATAAGCCATATAATTTGATTACAAACTAAGATAACGAAGATTCATTGTTAAAGTGGCTCCAAATTACTCAAAATGGAACAAAACAGCCGTTCACGTGCTCAGCTAAAAGTCAGATTACAAAAGATACCCTAAAATGTGAAAAGAAAGTATTTATACTAGGCCGAATTATCTGGACAAAAATACCCCTGTGAAGGTACCGCGGACCGCGGAAAATGCACCGCGGCCGCGATGAGGCTTTTTGGCTTGAATATTCACTCTCTGAATCTGGCCATCGCGGGCCGCACAAAATGCACCGCGGCCGCGGTGGCTTCATTGCGGTCCGCATAAAATGCTCAGCGGACCGCACTGGCTTCAATTGCCCAAACTTCCAACTCTTTGAAACCCCTTCTTCGCGGACCGCATAAAATGGATTGCGGCCGCGAAGAGGCTTCTGCGGCCGCGAGAAAACCTCCACGAACCGCACTGCTTTAAGATCCAAATTTGCACCTCTCTGAATCTCCTCACTGCGGACCGCACTAAATGGATTGCGGCCGAGGTGGGTCTGTTGCAGCTGTGCTTTAACTTGTTCTTGGTACTTGTGCATGTTTTACTCCTTTTTGAGTTGATTTTTGACTCTTGTCACTTTCTTGACCAAACCCTGCAAACAAGTACAACATGTAAGCCTTTTTGGGACTATTTGTATTCATTTTAAATCAAAACTCAAGTTAAAAGGAGTGTAAAATGAACTAGAATCCCTAGTTATCAACTCCTCCAAACTTAAGCTTTTTCTTGTCCTCAAGCAAACAAAATAAGTCCCACCTCCTTAAGAGTACAACCAAGAAAAATTCAGCTGACCTAAATTGACCTCATCTAGCATCAATTGGGACTAACAATTGCCCTCAAATCAAATGAATCATTGACAACATTCAACCTTTTAAACATCATGGTTTTAGTGCGACACAAGAGCATCAAGGATTGACTCGCCTCATCAAAGAAACTCTTTTTACTACTTTGGTCATTGTGGAACCCAAACTCATACTCTTCAACTCTCCATAAGCAAACCTCACTTTTAGGTTGTAGCACTCATAACAAGGATTGTGGGAAACACACTCATCTCTCTCAAAGAAAAGTCACAAGTCCGGCTCTAAGTACCATAAACTTGCCCCTTATGTGAGTCACCACTAATGTAAGCTTCATTCAACTCAAGATCATATAGGGCTTTTGTGGGGATATAGTGAAGGCTTTTGGTTAGGGTAGGAATATTTGGTCTAAGTAGGTTCCATCTTCCCTTAAGCACTTCATTTTGCTTTTATTTTGGCACACTATTATCTTGAC
>NW_017681036.1:0-6833 GCF_001879085.1 Nicotiana attenuata
GAATAGATAAAATATCCCGAGCCATCCTTGCAAGAACCGGAAAAAAGTTTTTTTACCTTGCCTTCCACCATTCCAAAAGATCAAAGGTGCCGTCTGGATTCTCCTTTTCAAGTCCCTGCGACAAATAAACTTGAAGCTCATTTAGATGTGAAGTCCCATCCGAATGACCCCAAATTTTGCACACAAGTCATAATCAACACTATGGACCTCCTCAACTTCCGAAATCGAAATCTGACCCCGATATCAAAAAAATTCCACTACCGATCCAAATCTCCAAAAATTCGACTTTCGCCATTTCAAGCCTAAATGAGCTACAGACCTCTAAAACACAATCCGGACACGACCCTAAGTCCAAAATCACCTAACAGAGCTAACAAAATCGATGGAATTGCATTCTTGAGTCATCTTCACACAATTCTGACTACGGTCCAAATTCTAAGACTTAAGCCTCCGTTTAGGGACTAAGTGTCCCAAACACTTCCAAACAAAAAACAAAATGAAACCTCCCGGCAAGTCACAATAGCAGAAATAGATACGGGGGAAGTAGTTAGAGGGGATCGGGGCTCTAATTCTCAAAATGACCGGCCGGGTCGTTACATCCTCCCCCTCTTAAAACAATCGTTCGTCCTCGAATGACATAGAGACATACCTGAAGTGCTGAAAATATGAGGGTAACGGCTGCGCATATCCTGCTCGGTCTCCCAAGTCGCCTCCTAAACTAGCTGACCCCACCACTGAACCTTTACTGATGCAATGTTCTTTGACCTCAACTTTCGAACCTGCCTGTCCAAAATAGCCACTGGCTCCTCAACATAAGATATATCCTTTTCCAACTAGACTGAGCTGAAATCTAACACGTGATATGGATCGCCGTGATACCTCCGGAGCATCAAACATGAAATACCGGATGAACTCCTGCCAAGCTGGGAGGTAAGGCAAGCTCATAAGCAACCTCCCCAACTCGCCGCAACACCTCAAAGGGGCCAATAAACCTTGGGATCAGCTTGCCACTCTTTCCGAACTTGATAATGCCTTTCATAGGCGAAACCCGGAGCAAGACCCGCTCTCCAACCATGAATGCCACATCGCGAACTTTCTGATCCGCATAACTCTTCTGTCTGGACTGGGCTGTGCGAAGTCTATCCTGAATCATCTTAAACATTTCCAAGGCATCCTGAACTAAGTCCGTACCCAATAATCTATCCTCGCCTGGATCGAACCAACCCACTGGGAATCGACACCGCCTACCATACAGAGCCTCGTATGGTGCCATCTGAATGCTGGACTGACAACTGTTGTTGTAGGCAAACTCCGTGAGTGGCAAAAACTGATCCCAAGAACCTCCAAACTCCATCACACACGTACGGAGCATATCCTCAAGAATCTGAATAGTGTGCTCGGACTGCCCGTCCGTCGGAGGGTGAAATGCTGTGCTCAACTCCACCCGAGTACCCAACTCATGTTGTACAGCTCTCCAGAACCGTCGTGTAAATTGCGCAACCCAGTCAGAGATGATAGATACTGGTACGCCATGAAGTCTGACAATCTCGCGGATATAAACTCGAGCCAGCTGCTCGGAAGTATAGGTAGTCTTCACCGAAAGGAAGTGAGCTAACTTGATCGGTCTATCTACAATCACCCATACTGCATCAAACTTCCACTGAGTCTGAGGGAGTCCAACAACGAAATCCATAGTGATCCCTCCCATTTCCACTTCGGAATCTCTAACTTCTGAAGCAATCCACCTAGTCGCTAATGCTCATACTTCACCTGCTGGCAATTCAGACACCGAGCAACATACTTCACTATGTCCTTCTTCATCCTCCTCCACCACTAAAGCTGCCTATGGTCTTGGTACATTTTCGCGGCACTCAGATGAATGGAGTACTGTGAGCTGTGAGCCTTTTGAAGAATCAACTCACGCAATCCATCTACATTGGGCACACATAGCCTGCCCTGCATTCTCAATGCACCATCATCTCCAACAGTGACCTCCTTAACATCACTGTGCTGGACCGTGTTCTTAAGGACAAGCAAATGGGGTAATCATCCTGACGCTCCCTGATACGACCATAAAGAGAAGACTGAGAGACCACACAAGTCAACACTCGACTCGACTCAGAAATATCCAATCTCACAAACTGGCTGGCTAAGGCCTGAATATCCAACGCCAAGGGCCTCTCTACCACTGGTAGATATGCTAAACTCCCCAAACTCTCTACCAGGTGACTCAAAGCATCAGCCACTACGTTGGCCTTCCCAGGGTGGTACAGAATGGTGATATCATAATCCTTAAGCAGCTCCAACCACCTTCTCTGACGCAAATTAAGATCTTTCTGCCTGAATATATGTTGTAAACTCCGGTGATCAGTGTAGATCTCACAAGGGACACCATACAAATGGTGCCTCCAAATCTTCAAGGCATGAACAATAGCTGCTAGCTCAAGGTCGTGGACAAGGTAGTTCCTTTCATGCGCCTTCAGTTGTCTAGGCGCGTAGGCAATCACCCTACGGTCCCTGCATCAACACTGCGACGAGGCCAACTCGTGACGCATCACAATAAACTGTATAAGACCCGGAGCCTGAAGGAAATACCAATACTGGGGCTGTAGCCAAAGCTACCTTGAGCTTCTAGAAGCTCTCCTCACACTCTTCTATCCACCTGAATGGAGCACCCTTCTGGGTCAGCCTGGTCATAGGTGCTGCAATAGATGAGAATCCCTCAATAAGTCGACGGTAATAACCCGCCAAACCAAGAAAGCTCCGGATTTGTGTAGCTGAGGACAGTCTGGGCCAACTCTGCACTGCCTCCACCTTCTTCAGATCCACCTTGATCCCTTCACTTGATACTACGTGACCCAAAAATACCACTGAATCCAACCAAAAATCACATTTGAGAACTTTGCATATAATCTCTTCTCTCTCAAGGTCTGAAGCACTGTCCTCAGGTGCTACTCATGATCTTCCCGACTCCGGGAGTACACCGGAATGTCATTAATAAAGACAATGATGAACGAGTCAAGATAAGGCCGAAACACACTGTGCATCAAATGCATAAATGCTGCTGGGGAGTTGGTCAGCCCAAATGACATCACAAGGAACTCGTAATGACCATACTGAGTCCTGAAAGCAGTCTTCGGGATATTTGGCTCCCGAATCTTCAACTGATGATAACCTGAACGCAAGTCAATCTTGGAAAATACTCGGGCACCCTGTAACTAATCAAATAGGTCATCAATACAAGGCAAAGGATACCGGATCTCCACTGTAACTTTGTTCAACTGGCGATAATCAATGCACATACGCATAGAACCATCCTTTTCCTTCACAAACAAGACAGGAGCACCCCAAGGTGACACACTAGGCCGAATGAAGCCCTTATCAAGCAATTCCTGTAACTGTTCCTTCAACTCAAGAGGGGCCTATGGTAAGGAGGAATAGAGATGGGCTGAGTGCCCGGCAACAAATTAATGCCAAAATCAATATCTCTGTCGGGCGGCATGCACGAAAGATCAGATGGAAACACATCACGGAAATCCCTCACTACTGGGACCGACTCAACTGTAAGGGTATCAATACTGACATCTCTTGCATAGGCTAGATAAGCATCACACCCCCTCTCAACCATTCGTTGAGCTTTAAGAAATGAAATAACTCTGCTGGGAGTGTAATCTAAGGTACCCCTCCACTCTAATCGCGGTAAACCTAGCATAGCCAGCATTACAATCTTGCTGTGACAATCAAGAATAGCATAATGGGGCGACAACCAGTCCATGCTTAATAAAACATAAAAATATACTATCCGAGCAATAATAAATCGGCTCTGGTCTCAAAACCACTAAGAGTAATCAAATATGACTGATAAACGCGGTCCACAACAAGAGAATCCCCCACAGGAGTAGACACATAAACAGGGGAACTCAAAGAATCCCGGGTACGCCCAAATGCGGGGCAAAATAAGAGGACACATAGGAATAAGTGGAGCCTGGATCGAATAGAAACGATGCACCTCTATGACAGACCGGAACAATACTTGTAATGACAAAATCGGAAGCAACAGCCTCTGTACGGGCAGGAAGGGCATAGTATCTGACCTGGCCACCCCCTCTAGGGCAACCTCTACCTTCCCGACCTCCACCTGGAGCTGGCTGAGTAGGTGGGGTGGCAGTTGTGCTGTAATCATAGCCTTAGGACCTGGTGCAGCACGCTGTGGCTGAGAAGTCCATAGAGGTGCACCTCTCCTAAGCCTGAGGCAATCCCTCACCATATGACGAGTGTCGCTACACTCTAAACAAGCTCTGGGAGGACGTGGTGGTTGTGACTGGCTCGGGCCAGGTGTACTGGACTAACCGCTGATAACACCCGTGCAGGAGGCTCACTAGATACTAGAGGTGCATAATAAGGCTCCTGAGGTTTAGGAGGAGCTGGAATACCACTGGCGGCTGGAAAGCCTGAATGAACGGGGCGACTCACATAACCCCTACCATGACGAACTGCAGCTGGGGCATAGGCACCAGTATAATGGCCCGACTCTCGAGACCTCTAGGCCTCTCTCTCCTCCCTATCCCGAGCAAGCATGCCCTCTACTCTCCTAGCAATACTCACCACCTGCTGATACGAGATATCCATCTCCAAATCCCAGGACACGCAAGTCCTGATGTTGGGATTGAGTCCCTTAATAAACCGACTAACCCCCTCTCGAACCGTAGAAACCAAGGCTGGTTCATTTCTAGACAAGTCACTTAATCGGACTGCATACTCTGAAACAATCATAGCACCCTGCCGCAACTGCTCAAACTCCGTGCGCCATGCGTCCCTGAGGCTCCGAGGAACATACTCTCTCAAAAACATATTCGAGAACTGAGTTCATGTAAGGGAAGCTGCCTCAACCGGACTGTCCAACTCATAAGTACGCCACCACTGATAGGCTACTCCTTGAAGCTGAAAGTCAATGTAAGAAACCCCACTCGACTCTGCTATGCCCATAGTGCGGAGGATATGGTGGCACTCCTCTAGAAATCCTTGAGCATCCTCTGATGCTAGACCAATGTAGGAGGGTCGTACTTCTTACACCTCTTGAGCCTACGCTACTCCTCCTCTGAAGTTGTTGCCCTACTCTTGGGCTGAACTAGAGCTACAAGTGGTACCGGTATAACCTCTGGGATCTGATCAACCTGAACCCGCTGCTCGGGGGTGCGGGCGACGGAAGTCTGTGCTCCTCCCCCGGCCTGAGATGTGGCTATAGGAAGGGGAATAATCCCCGCCTGAGCTAGAGTGTTGTACATGCTCATAAACTGTGCAAGGGTCTCCTGGAGAGATGGTGTGGTAGTACTAGGCGTCTCAGGTGCCTGTGCTCCTACTGGAGCTACTGGTGGCTCCCCGGTAGCAGCTCGCTCAGGTGCTTTGGCTGCACCACGTTTTCATCCTCGGCCTCTACCCCGGCCTCAACCTCGAGCGGCTCTAGCAGGGGCGCGGGTGCCCGGTCATCTCCGACTGAATGTGTCCTTACCATCTGTGAGAGAATAGAAGGCAGAAGAATAGAATTTGGAAATCAATAATCTCACACGACAAGGAATCAAATGAAAAGGAATTTTCCTAACAGTTCCATAGCCTCCCGAAGATAAGTACAGACGTCCGTACCGATCCGCGAGACTCTAATAAACCGGCTTGTGACTCACGACTCCTATGAACCTAGAGCTCTAATACCAAATTCTCATGACGTAATTTCTCCCTCCGTGAGTTGTCATGATGGCCTAGTCTCTACGACTAGGTAACCCTAACACTTTGCGGAAAGTGAAACAAAAGCATGAACATTAACGTCTAACAGTAACGGTAACTAATAAGCAACCGAATGCCACTCAGCATATACAATTATCACTTTAGAAACATATGAAACAATTACCGAAACCCGGAATACCGCATGTCACAAGCTACTAAGGAGTATTAACTGTTCTATACATCATTTCTACATAAAGAAGGAAAAAACGGACATAGGGGGATAGAGGGGGACTCCGAGGATCTGCGGGCGCGGGCAGATGTACCTTGAAGTCTCCAATAAGCAGCAGCGACTGCAACTAGTGATAAGGCTGGTACGATGAACCTGGATCTGCACACGAAAAACATGTACAGGAAAGGGCATGAGTACACCACAACGGTACCCAGTAAGTGCCAAGCCTAACCTCAGTCGAGTAGTGACGAGATCCGTTCAGGGCCCTACTGGTTTGTATATATAATAAAATTCAACAGAATGAAATATCAGAGTAAGAATAAATACTAAAATTTAAAAGAATATAAGAAAAGAAGAACAACAGCTCAGAACACAGAGATAACAACAGGGGATCTCCCAGGATACCGTCCCATAGTCCCAAACTTAAATGTGCAGGAGGGATCTCCTGGAATACCATTCTGTAGTCCAAAGTAAATATGCAGTGCTAGGGGATCTCCCGGAATACCGTTCCGTTGTCCCAAAGTAAATATACAGTATAGGGGGGATCTCCCGGAATACCGTTCCGTAGTACCAAAGTAAATATGCAGCTCAAACAATAGAATTTACAACTACAACACGGAATCCTACAATTTTTGACTAAATGCAAGACAATGAAGTAGCAGAAATTTCACTAAGCATGCTGCACAGAGTTCAGATAAGCAATTAAGATACGCAGACATGTTCTTCTAAACTAAACGGGATATTACATATACTAGTGTAGCTCAGTTAAAGGAAAACTAATTTTTTTACTTAACGAAAATGGAGTTTTTTAATAAATATCCCGTAGCACGCACTCGTCACCTCACGTACACGGCACTCACTATATCAACAGTACCAAATCCTAAAG
>NW_017681036.1:10815-12066 GCF_001879085.1 Nicotiana attenuata
GAATTGTTATGAACTTTGTAAAAGTTAAAGTGTGGGGTGGTTGGTTTGGCTTTTGGGTGGAACTAATGAAATAAGGAGAAAGGTGCACTGTTTTGAAAAAGTAAAAGCCACTAGAATTAAAAAAGAAAAGAAAGAAAAATAGTTGTATTGTTGTGAAAAATATTCCTTGAAAGTGGTCACTCTTGATGCAATTATTCTTAAGGAAGTAAGGAGTTGATGTATATTGATGTGAAGGTGGAGTTATAGTTTGACATAAGTGTAGGGTTTTAAATGTTAAAGTGTATGTATGAAAGTGCTTAGGAAGGTGTAGTCACTCTTATATCTAAATGTATCCTACCCGTCTCGCAGCCTACATTACAACCAATTAAAGTCCTACTTGATCTTAGTCTGAATGATCTCGATTAGTAGAGCAGTACACTACGGGCAAGCCTATGGTGCATCTTTTGTGGCATATGAATGTTATTTCTGAGAGTGAGTGAATTATTTCTATCTTGAGTTCCTAATTTTTCTTAAATTTTATTGTGTGTGGAACTACTCTCGTTTGTTGTGTGAGGGCACTTGATTTATGAAGGAACGGTAATGTCATTGACCTCTATGTTAGAGTAAGTGAGTGAGTTGTGAATAATGCATGGTACTTGTGAGTCAAATCTTGAGGTGATGATGTTACACTCGGGGTCAGATATGGATATTTATGTATTCTTGAGGTTTAGGGACAGGATGTTCTTAGAAGTAGACTATTCCTTAGTTACGAACTACGAAGATGTGTTAAGAGCTAGTCAACTGATAATATGTGTTATGGATAGGTTACTATGGACTTTTGGAAATTTTTTTACCTATTTGGGATGATTGCAATTGATTTGGGGGGCCATTGGTTAGTCTAATGAGAATGTGTATTATGCATCGTACCGAATTTTGTTTACTCAGCGGCTAGAGTCTACCTTATTCATGTTCTGGTATGCTTCATGTGTTGCTCTCTTATGCTATGATGGGTTGTGAGACTACCTGACTTTTTCCACACCTGATGTGATTCCGTTTAAGTTTTGTGGTGAGATTCGAGCGAGGTGGATCTGGGGGTGTTGAATTATCTATTGTGCCTACATCATGGTTTTCCTATCTGTGGTATATTGTGCTATTCGTTTGTCTTAGGTTATGGTCAAGAATTTTGCGTGTTTATTATTGGTACACATATGGTTTTGGGTTGTGAGCATTACTGCTCGATGAGCATTTCATGTGGACCAGTATGTTTGGATC
>NW_017681037.1:0-12056 GCF_001879085.1 Nicotiana attenuata
GTTTTTTATTTATAATGTAATTGTAGGCGAGGGCTTCAACAGATCGTATCCATACAGTGATAGATGGTGTGAAGCGCTATATTGTTTGTCTTGAAAACAAGAGATGTAGCTATGGGCAATTCCAGCTTGATGAACTTCCTTGTGCACATGCTTTGGCTGCTTTAAGGCACAGGAATGAGTCTTATGAAAACTGTTGATGAGTTCAGGAGAATTATATTTGATGTGTAATAGTTTAGGCACCTTCAACTCTTAATGTAGTTAGTTTGAAATTGTTTTGTTTAATTAGTATTCTGTATTGAGTTAATACTTTCATAGCTTGATTGGTTTGTGAATGATTTCTATATATATAATACACAATTGTTTTATTATCTCTAGCACCCATCGATAGTTGTTAATGATCGTTACAATTTATCTACAAAAAAAACTACAAAATAACTATATAATCTGGAGTTGACAGAGTAACTACGTAATAATTAAGTTGAAAAGGAGTTAACCAGTAACAATAATTAGATCAAGTACTATTTACTTTCAACAAGTGAAATATAAAAACAACAGAATGTTTTCCCATTGTTCGAACTAGTATACTGAATAAAAAATAAAAATAAAGGGTAAAATAATTGTAGCACAAATCTGCTACAATTAAACTTCAACAATCTTGTTCATAAACTTGTCTACTATCTTTCTACAAAACTAGCTGCAACTAAATAATTTAACTACATGTTCCATAAAGAAATTGCAACTAATTCTTCTTCCTCCAGACTTGTGGTTTCTCATTCACAACTGGTGCACCTTTCTTTCTTGCTAATCTGTCAGTCACCTCACTTTCACTAATTGCACCATTCTCTTGCTTCTTCCTAGCGTAGTCCTACAGTAGCGCTCCATAGCTTTTACGATGTTGCACCAATCTCTTATTAATACACTGCTCTAATCTAAAAAATAACATATCTACATTTGTCATACAATATATCTACAATATATCTACAACTACATAATACAGTTAAAAAAAACAAAATGACTACAATTTTTTACAATACACCTACAAGATTAAACAGATTCGGAAAATTATCTCTTTGCCTTTCCTTTTCGCTGAATTGATTTGCCTGGAAGATTCACCAGCATCAAAATTATGTTTTTGTTTAGTTCTAGCTTCTGCCCTAGCTTGACGAGGGGAAATCCTATGCTTCTTCTATTTATCTGCATGAGCAGATTTTTCATGATTTTTCGGTGAATGTGGTGATAAAACACCCAAATCGAAAGAAGGAACATCTGCTTCTTTAACTTTTTTAGGGCTTTTTTGGAAGCTTTGTTCTTCTTCATTGAAAATCTTTGAAGCTGGTCGTTAATGGGTGAATAAACTTTGAAGAATAGTTGAAATTTTGACTGATTTTAGAAGAAAGAGCTTGAGAATAGGCGCTAATGGAGGTCTTCCAAATTTTCGCTGATTTTAGAGGAAATCGTGGGGTGGTTTGATACGTGAGTGAGGTGGTGGGATTTGGAGAGAGAAACTTGGGGGTAGTGGGAATATACGGTTGAGTAAAATTAGGAGACTAATTAATACCATTAAAATTCTAAAATAGTACATAAATGGTAATTAGGTATAAAAGGTAATTATATTAAAAGTTAAGCACGGAGGGTAATATAGATTACTATATGGCATGGGAATGTAAAAATCTCTTATAAAATCTAGTTCTTTGCCTTCATATTCTAGTTGTAGTATTCTTTTGCTAAGTACGAGAATCTATTTCATGTTAAAAATAATCTATTTTTAATTGAGTTCTTAAATTATTCATCACTATTTGTTCCAATTATCATCAATATATCTTGATAAATGATAGATTTCTCAAAGAGCAATTGGTTTGATAGTGTTACGTTGAAAATATAGTCGCCAGACATGTATTTGATAGTGTATCTCTCATCTTTATCGATAAAAAACCGAAAAAACCGAGAAAAAATGAATCGGTAAAAAATCGATTTAATTGATTTAATTTGGTTCCAATATTTAAAAAATCGACTTACTTTGTTTAGTTTCTTTTTAGGGAAAAACCGATCCAAACCGAATCATGAACATCCCTATTATATACTATGTAAATACAAGTTCGAGAAAATCTTCTATGCCCAATAGGAGAAGACTGCGATAAAATGATGTCCGTCTGTTGATGACTAGCTCGTAAACACGAATATTGGACCTAGGTTTGTTGATGGATTTGATCTTGTCGAACAGGTTCGGATTCGAGGTTCGAACTCAAAAGCCCTTGTTCGTCATTCTTATATCATGCTAGTAAATTTTAACACAGCTGTGAGGTCATCGTGACAGATGAACAAAAAATGTTGATCAAATCAGATCATCATAAGATTAGTATAGAGACAACAATAATATCAACCAACTAATTAAATATGTTATATTTCATAGTTTTATTTGGTAACTTGGTTTAGTGTTAATTATAATAGCCCTACCATGTGCAGGACCAACTTTAGAAAGGAGGCAAAACAATCAAAGTTGGATGATTATCCGCTATTTGTGTCCATATTTTCTCCAAAATGTGGTGATGTGTTGTGACTTAGCATTAAGTTTACAAAGGAAAAAAATATTTTTGAAATTTATATTAAATCTGCTATGAGATTTTTTGACTATAAAATCATGTTATTAAACATAAAATAAAAAAAATTAAGTTACTATAAATTCAAAAATAAAAAGGCGTCACTCTTTGAAGTAGTGAAAATAGTGTGAGATAAAAAGAAAGATATTGATAAATTTTATCTTAGAATTTGTTATGAATCAGGCTCACCCCAATATCACACATGTAACTATTGGGCTGAGAAGAGCTATTGGGCCGGAAACAAGCAATAGGGCCAAGTTGATTTGGGATCCAGGTTGAGTATTGGTGCAAAAAAGGTTTTGTTAAAAAGGGATAATGGTCGGTTATTTTGGAGATTATGCATATTGTTGAGAAAAGTATTTGCTTCTCCTCGTCTCCATCTCTCTGAGTCTAATCTTCCCATGCCCTTCTTCTATCTATCCCTAGTTACTTTATTTCCTATATTTTCTATTATAATTCTACTACTACATCGTTTCATTTTGATATTTGAGTTGTAATCACAGTTCAATATTACTAATAGAGTGGAGAGGTTTAGCTACTGTTACTCTGGATGTGAGTTCATTACATTGGTGATTTCATCCATCGGACTCCATTGGAGGTACTGGATCGATTCAGCGGCAGCGGCAACCCAGAGAGCTGGCTTTTTCGGGCCGAGCGATACTTCACTTACCTTGGCTTCGCCGAGAAGGGCTGGTTACCTCTTCCTTCCTTTTACCTTGATGGTGAAGTTCTTCATTGATTCAATTGGTTGTTTCGGAACAATCAATTTTTCGATTGGAAAACATTTCAAGGCAAAATTTGCTCAACATTTTCGACAACAACCCACCACAGATCCGAGCCATTTTTCATCTGTGTTTGAATCTGCTGATGCAACTGGAAACTTAAAAGAAGACCATGTGCTTGATAAATTACCAGAGAGGTATGAAAATATAGATTCCTTGGCATTGATTACTAGAAGTAATACTAACATTCAATATCTTGAAGACATAGAAGCACCTCAAGTTAGGCATGTAAAATTAGTAGAGGTAGCAGATATGGTACATGACACTTTTGCCATTATCGAAGTACAGGTGTTCGGCAAAATTTCACACACCGCAGTGAGCTCCGATATTCATGATCTTAATGTTATTATCCATGAGGGAGGCCACTTTGCAACTACATTAGCCAAGTTGGACGATGATAGCTTCTGCGAAAATTGCAGCTTGAAAACCAAGGTACCTAATGCGGTGTTAAATGATACAAACTACTCTAATACTGGGGAGGAGGAAAATTCAGAAGATACTCCTGTAGCTTGGGTGTTTGACAAAGCTCCTCAGCGGTATATATCTGGTTTTATGGTTCCTTTTGCTAGCCAAGGAATTGTGGTGCCGAACGCGAGTATGCGATTTTCTGCAATAGACTTTTCACTTGATGGTACCTTATGGTTTCGCACAGTTCCATGTTTGTCTACTTCCCTTGAAGAAAGTTGCGGGGCTAATCAAAATATGGTATCACTGTACCTTGACTTTAGCTTACACACTTGCAATTGGTTTGCTACTGGGCAGCGTGATCCGCCTGAAGCTGTTTCACTGTTATTGTTGGCTAAACGAAACAAGGATTGTCATCTGTATTCAGAGCATAGCAAGGATGCAAGAGATACTGGAATATCGATTTCTAGTTATATGGCCAAGTGGTGACACAGGGCAGGAATTTAACATTGCTTCAGGTTGTGCATCTCTTCCTCCTGTTCCTTTAAGTTCTGTATCAGGTTCCCATACTCTGTTTGAAGCAACAACAAAAAGATGGGGTTGTTTATTTGCAAAGTTGTATGATAGGGAGCAGTTATATGGAATTGAATTTGGTGTTGAGGCCTTTAACGCCATATATCTTAATGAATGTTTCCGAGTACTTGAGAATATTGAGGTTCGCCATATTGATAATTTTTTAATGGAGTATGAGCATGACCTTCCAGTAAAAGTACTTCATTCTGATGATGACAAGGTGAGAATCTCGAAGTTTCTCGTGTCAGCAAAGTGTATGATATTTTGGAGCAGAAACTGGGAAACCAATTGATGGATGCGCGAAGGCAACGCAACATGACGATTTTGAGTTCTCGTGCTTATTTTGTGCGGAATATACTCGCAAAGACTCTAGTAAGCCTTCCGCCAAATAACAATTATGCTTGGAGCATGAATCTGCAACCTTATTCTTGTTCCTTAGCAAGTTTCATTATTTATGTCACCTTTTTAACTCTTTCGTTTCATCCTGGTATACATGATATTCCTCTACCCTATGGCGCTAACGTGACTATGTTTGCAGATAGTAGTTTTCCTTCAACTTATGTTTTAATAATTACATTGTGGGGTGCACAAGTTTGTGGCCTTGGGCTAAAACATGTACGTGCTGATGAATATGAACATTTTAGTGGTTCCCTCAAGGTTCCCTTAGCATTTAATCATGTTAGTCTAGTGCGACATATGTGGATAACACAGTGGAATGTGCTACTTGAAGACATGGATCTAGATTGTGCTGACATTATTGAGCTTGAGAAAGCTAGGCAATGGAGGGATCTTGAGCTTATCCCTTTAACGAATTTTACATCACTATTGGTGATGCCAGTAGTTAAATCAGCTTTGACAATCATATACAGTAAGGGGCATCTCAGTACAAGATACTATGAAGGAGACAAGTACCTTGACATGGCAGAGAGATTAAGTCAAGCATGGAGAGTCAATGTTCAGTTGTTAACTGGAACCCTGCAAACTTTCAAATGTACACTGCTTTATTAAAGCCTCATACAAATTGTACAGCAAACTTTCTTGCTGCCAAGGGAAGTGCTTATGCTCGCCTCTATAATTACGCATGTATCCGCAAGGTATGTAACAAGCGAGAAGTTGTTCTCTTGGGGGACATGGCATATATATGTGGCTTGGTTTCTATTGGGGTCATATTTTCTCCTTTCAAGTACACCATTGTTTTTACATGTGCTATACAATTTATGGATGCTAAAGTTTGCACTCCAGTTGTGTTGGAAAAGATCTTGTTTGCCTATGAGGGGTTTGATAATGAGAAGCACATATTGCTTGTTGTTTCTATGTTGGTTGTTGTTGAACGAAGTACACTGGATCACATGCAATTCTTTGGCAACATCGCACAGTTTGGTTTGGTTGCAACGGATGGGGAACATGCTTCTAACATTATTCTTGACTCAAACCTTGAGGACGAGGTTCTCATTGAGGACGGGAGTATTGTTATGAATCAGGCTCACCCCAATATCACACATGTAACTATTGGGCTGAGGAGAGCTATTGGGCCGAAAACAAGCAATAGGGCCAAGTTGATTTGGGATCCAGGTTGAGTATTGGTGCAAAGAAGGTTTTGTTAAAAATGGATAATGGTCGGTTATTTTGGAGATTATGCATATTATTGAGAAAAGTATCCGCTTCTCCTCGTCTCCATCATCCCCTTCTTCTATCTATCCCTAGTTACTTTACTTCCTATATTTTCTATTGTAATTCTACTACTACATCGTTGTATTTTGATATTTGAGTTGTAATCACAGTTCAATGTTACTAATAGAGTGGAGAGGTTTAGTTACTGTTACTCTGGATTTGAGTTCATTACAGAATTTGGATTAGGCGAAATGGCTTCTTGGCCACCTAAACTTGCACCGGATTTTAAAGCCGATATATGAACTTTTAATTTTTCCATTTTAATACTTCAACTCAATCCATTACTTATAAGTGAACACCTTTGACCTTTGACTATGCTTATGTGGCAGCAGCACAGGTGACGTGGTCAAAGTGCGTGTTAATCACGCAGAAAAAGAGCGTTACTGAACTTAAAAATATTAAAGCTGAATAAGAAAAAGAAAAAGTAAATAAAAGACAAACAAATAAAAAATAAAAAAAGTCCTGAAACCTAAATCCCTCCCCCTAACCCTTTCTTACTACTTCCTTATACTCCCCCCCCCCACCCCCCAAATTTCTTTCTCGCCATAATTTCTTCCCGATCTCCCACCCCCATCTTTGCTCACTGCCATTGAAACAATGAATGTGGACGGATATACAGACTTAAGGAATATTGAAATTTGATTTGCTCAGAATCTATTGGGATCTTTCATTTTTCCATGATTAAAGGAATACAATGTGATTTGCTATTAATTAACTCAGATTTTCCATGTTAGCTCTTAAATATTAGAGCCGATTTTGGTAATATGACAGGTGGAATATAGGGTTCTTTTGTTTTTTTGGGAAATTCCTCTTCATCTATGTATTAGCGTAAATGCTCAACCTTCCTCAATTTTCTGGTACAGGTACAGGTAAAGGAAATTAATGGGAGACGTGAAAGTTAGTCGTTAGCAGTGAAGGATTGGTTCTTATTGTTGACTAGAAAACAGTTGATGCCCTTAATTACTTATTAATCGGTCTGTTAATTTTTATTTTGACGAGTGCCACCAAGATGCCATTTTTCCGATGAAAACCTTGTCGGAATGGTTTTGATATTTTTTTAGAAGATCTAACGGCTTGTTTGGACTAATTTCTAGATTGAGGTTTGATTAAGATATATACTACGATATGAATTGTTTATATTTGAATTTTTACCATTGGAAATAGTGGTTGGGGAAGGGAAGGTTTTGGAGGAACTATGGTGAAGAAGAAAGGAAAGAGAGCATAAACTAAAAAATTGGTAAATTAATTTTAACAGGGATGGGACCCAGATTTTATAAATGTCAAACAATAAATGGTGTTAGTAACTGACGTGGTATTACAATTGAGATACACGCTCTGAGAGAGGGGTTTATTATAAGTATTTTTATCGCATTGGCGTGCTAAAATGAGAAAACCGAAAATTCATATATCGACTTTAAAATCCGATGCTAGCTCATAATCCGGTCATATTTGGCTACTGACTGTGAATGTCAATGGCAGAGACTGAAAGAAAGGGAAAAGTCCAAACGAAATTATACGAGGGAGACAGACAGAGAGCGTAGTAAAACACGTGAATAGCACACACTTTTGTCTACTTCTTTTATTTGTCATATCTGTATTACTATACCATTTTCCTCATCTCAGAAATTTATGACATCTTTCACTTAAGCTACTACATATCGGATCTAAAATTTTAAAGTTTATGAATTTTTAAGTTAATATTTCTTAATAATTGAATCCACGGTTAAGTATTTATAAAATTTAGTGAATTTTTAAATATTTTTAAGGTCAGAGCAAAATTTACTGAATTCTCGTAAACCCAATACCTTGTTTAAGTGTCTGTTTTTCCAACAAGTGTAAAATTCTTTATTAAAATTTAAATAAAAAAATTCCTTTTACCCAAACGCTATTGAAGGAAAAATTTCAATTTTTAAAAAAAGATGAAAAACATGTGTGATATTTTTAACGTGTTAGGCCAAACTTCTGGAAGGTGAAAAATACTTTTCTCTTCAAATAGTACGTTTTTAGAGATTAGTTTATCAAATACTAAAAGAAACACTTCTCAGATAAATTAATCAAACATAAACTGCTCTCTAGAAATATTTAAAAAAAAAAAACTATTTTGACATATCTTTATAAAAGTTTTAAAACGCATTTCTTTAATGACTTTGATTACAAATATCTTTTTTTCTCATTCTTGAAACAAAAGCTTTCTAAGTTGTCTTGTATGCGCCATCTAACACAACTTTTTTTTGGAAACACAGAGAAGGGGATTACAATGCGAGAAATCGAACTCTCTCAAACAAAGTGAATATTTATATAGCTGGTCATCTCAACTACTAAAACTCCATACTATCTATCACAACTTGGTGATAATTAATAAAATTCTTCTAATCTTGTATTGATTTCTTATGATACGTTCCGTATACCTTTGACTCTGGAATTGCAAAATAACCAAACAAATTATCTTTAATAGAATTTGAACATTAGATATACTAGTAATTTAAGACTGCTGAGAATATTATCAGCATCTTTGGAATAAAGGTGTACATGAAAGGACATAAGAAAAAAGGCCCGTGTGCCTAGATTCCTCGAGATACTCAGGGATAATGGATATATAAGATTATTTTATCTCGTGTTAGTTGAATTTTGAATCCGAAATTAGTAATCTCGGGACTAATTTATACCTGTTATGAACAATAAAAGAAGAAGAGTATTGCAGGGAAAAACAGAGAAAGAGGATTCTTATTGATTTTAGGATGAATTACAATAGAATAGAACCCCTCTATTTATAGGAAAAGAATGACTTAGCCATCAAGTAACAAACCCTAAAATCTTTCTAAAAGGAGACATTCACCATAAATAAAATTTTATTTATAACACTCCCCCTTGAATGCCTAATCAACAGATAATGTGCCTCGTTAAAACCTTAACTAAAATAAAACCCATTTGGAAAAAATTCTTGTGAAGGAAAAAGAGTACACATATCTAACAGTACGCCTTTTAGTTGTCTCGTTAAAAACCTTGCAAGGAAAACCCAGTGGGATAAATCCTTGTAAGGGAAAAAGAGTACAACGCGTATTAACTCCCCCTGATGAGAGCATCAATTCATATCTTTGAACCTTCGCATTCCAATCTTGTGCACCATCTTCAAAAGATTGTTGGTAGTGATTTGTAAATAAATCAGCCGTATTGACTTGAATGAATATTTTGCATCTTGAAATCATCATTCTTGATAAATATATAATGTCTTCATATAATGTCGTAGAATGGCTCTTCAATATCTCCATAGAGGTATTCTCGCTATCACATTATCATGCTTATAGTTATAGCAAGATACATATGTACACAAATTGCACTTAGGATATGGTACTTCTGGACCAAGAATTGTATATACTTTAAGGGATTTAAATCCTTCAGAGATTGTCATATAAGCCATACAAATCGACTTTAGATGCATATCAAGTTTTTATGTCATGCTAGACATATAAGGTAGATAAAGGTGATTTCACACACCATTGACTTTATACTTTCAAGTGTTTGAACTGCAGGTCCAAAACTATATGTCTTTCGTATGAAACAAATTCTATTCGAATCGTGTCTCCTTCATTTGGCCAATATTTTTTATGTCTATATTCGACAAACTTAAGATCATCATCTATACTTAGCGCTATCATAGATGTCATCGACGAACGTTTTATATCAGTTCCAGCTTTTTCATAAAGACATGACATAGAGATCTCTTCATTCATTTTTTCAGGTACCTAAATCTCTCCTGAGATTTTATGAAGTATTATGTCATGTGATCTTCTAGATCACTTGCCTCCTTTATTATGATCATTTGCTCATCTTCTTTATCAAGAAGTTTATTTGAAACCGATCTGTCTATACGCTTTAAGCGTACCATAGACTTTATCCTTCTAGGACTTAATATGAGCATTTACAATGAGAATATAGTTACTTTCTTTGGGTCAGCAAATGCATCTGGCATGCTTTGCAATATATTGCAAATGAATTATCTTTCTATGAACTTCAAGTTCATATTATTTTATTCGAGGATCTAGATGTACACATGATAATTCATTCCACGTAACTTTTTCTCAACTCTTTATCATGTCTTCCCCTCATGTTAGAAAAACTAACTTGTTTCCTCTACTTTGAGAACCCACCATCTTTGTGCGTTATGGTGTTAATCAAAATATACACCGTACATATATATATATATATATATATATATATATATATATATATATATATATATATATATATATATATATATATATATAACTTTATTCTCATAAGAAATAGTTTAGCTATTAAGTGGAGGCACTCAATAAATTATTTTGCTAAACCAACTGTGATGTAAACCAACTTATCAAGATAAACTGTCTTGAATAAAAAATATGGAAATTATGCTCGAAATTAAATTGCTGAGCAAGTTACCTGGCAAACACCGGCCAAGTTGCGGGTTAATAATAATCGCACATGTTACCATCTCATAGATGTATCTTATGTGATATACATGGCAGGTGAATGGGCCCATATTCACTTTTGATATTTCTAGCATTCATGGGATTCAATCCTAATTTTAGTTGGTCTATTAATTAATAAGAACAAGCAATGTAAGAGAATTCGTAAAGAACTTTCTAGTTCTTTAATATTTACCGATGTGAATTCTCTTTTATTTTTGCACATCATACTTAAATTAACATGGCTAAATCAATTATGCCAACTGGATGTAACGACCCGACCCGTCGTATCAGGTATTACCGCCCCGTTTTCCTCATTTATTGCTTCTTCATGTTTCATTATCAGCAACGAGTGAGTTAGAGTTGAATTGAATTGGTTTGGATAGGAAATGAGACACTTAGTCTCTTTAAGGAAGGCTTAAATTGGAAAAGTCAACCGGACGTTGACTTATGAGTTCGAAGGTTCGGATGTGATTTTCGATGATCCGGTTAGCTTCGGGAGATGATTTATGACTTGGGAGCGTGATCTGAATTGGTTTTGGAGATCCGGTGTAGAATTAGGCTTGAATTGGCGAAGTTAGCATTTTGGCGAAATCCGGTTGATAGGTGAGATTTTGATCCGAGGGTCGGAATGGAATTCCGAGAGTTGCAGTAGCTTCGTTAGGTGATTTTAGATATGTCTGCAAATTTTCAGGTCAGTCGGACGTCGCTTGGTTGGGTTTTTGATCGAATGCGAGTTTCGGAAGTTTTTAAAGAACTTAGGCTTGAATCCGATGAGAATCGATAATTTTAGTGTTGTTTGATGTGTTTTGATGATTGGAATAAGTTTGGATAATGTTTTAAGTCATGTTGGTGCTTTTGGTTGAGGTCCCGGGGGGCCTCGGGATGATTTCGGATGGCTAACGGGGAGTTTTTGGAATTTCATACAGCTGAAGGCATGCTGTTTCTGGTATTCTCGCTTCTGCGGGTCTTGGACCGCAGAAGCGGAGCCGCTTAAGCGGAGCTGTGATCGCAGAAGCGGTCCTTGAGGGCTTGGCAATTTCCGCAGAAGCGGAAGGCAGTCCGCAAAAGCGGACATCGCAGGAGCGGGTAGTGACCGCAGAAGCGGTCCTGAGGATTTTAAGTTAGACCGCAGAAGCGGTAATTTTGCGCAGAAGTGGGAGCCGCAGGTGCGGTATCCCAACCGCAGAAGCGAAACCTGGCTGAGTTTAAGTGAACAGTGTTTTCACGATTTTGAAAGAGAAGAAACATTTTGGACTTCGGACTAAGGAGATTTTGGGCGATTTTTGAAGAGGGTTTCGAGGGCTATCATCAGGTATGGATTCTTAGACTTAGATTATGATATTATGGTGTAAAATCATGGATTAACACTGAAAATCCAAGGAATTAAAGGTTAAAAATGGAAGTTAGGGTTTGAGAAAATTATGATGTAAAAATGGAATTTGGAGGGTCAAACGAACTCCGATTTTGGTAAATTTTATATGTATGGACTCGTGGCGAGACGAGAAATTTGGTGATGTGAATTTTGTAATTTTTCGAGAAGTGGGCCCGGGCTCGGGTTTTGCTAGTTTCGAGATTCT
>NW_017681038.1:0-211 GCF_001879085.1 Nicotiana attenuata
ATTGCTAAAAACTTGAAAATAAATGCCTCTGTTCTCCAGGCGGGCTCGTGATTGCTAAAAACATAAATTAAATGCCTCTGTTCTCCAGGCGGGCTCCTGATTGCTAAATACCTGAAAATAAAAGCCTCTGTTCTCCAGGAGGGCTCCAGATTACTAAAACCATGAGAATAAATGCCTCTGTTCTCCAGGCGGGCTCCTGATTGCTAAAAAC
>NW_017681038.1:5152-5481 GCF_001879085.1 Nicotiana attenuata
GGCTCCTGATTGCTAAAAACTTGAAAATAAATGCCTCTATTCTCCTGGCGGGCTCCTGATTGCTAAAAACTTGAAAATAAATGTCTCTGTTCTCCAGGCGGGCTCCTGATTGCTAAAACATAGAAAATAAATGCCTCTATTCTCCAGGCTGGCTCCTGATTGCTAAAAACTTGAAATAAATAACTCTATTCTCCAGGGAGGCTCCTGATTGCTAAAAACTTGAAAATAAATGTCTCTGTTCTCCAGGAGGGCTCCTGATTGCTAAAAACTTGAAAATAAGTGTCCCTGTTCTCCAGGCGGGCTCCTGATTGCTAAAAACTTGAAAATAA
>NW_017681038.1:6640-6964 GCF_001879085.1 Nicotiana attenuata
TCCAGGCGGGATCCTGATTGCTAAACACTTTAAATAAATGCCTCTGTTCTCCAGGGAGGCTCTTGATTGCTAAAAACTTAAAATAAATGCCTCTTTTCTCCAGGAGGGCTCCTGATTGCTAAAAACATGAGAATAAATGCCTCTGTTCTCCAGACGGGCTCCTGATTGCTAAAAACTTGAAAATAAATGCCTCTGTTCTCCAGGCGGGCTCCTGATTGCTAAAAACATAAATTAAATGCCTTTGTTCTCCAAGCGGGCTCCTGATTGCTAAAAACTTGAAAATAAAAGCCTCTGTTCTCCAGGCGGGCTCCTGATTGCTAAAAA
>NW_017681038.1:11846-12055 GCF_001879085.1 Nicotiana attenuata
ACTGTTCTCCTAGGCGGGCTCCGTGACTTGCTACTAAAACTTGAAAATAATTGCCTCTGTTCTCCAGGCGGGCTCCTGATAGCTACAAACTTGAAAATAATTGCCTCTGTTCTCCAGGCAGGCTCCTGATAGCTAAAAACTTGAAAATAAATGCCTCTGTTCTCCAGGAGGGCTCCTGATTGCTAAAAACTTGAAAATAAATGCCTCTG
>NW_017681039.1:0-12055 GCF_001879085.1 Nicotiana attenuata
TTGCCTCTAAGGCTTCTGCATCTCAGCCTCGCTTTGCCTTACCCTGTTCCTGGTAGCTTTCACCTTAGGTGCTGAAGGGACATTAGACTTAGGAGATGCCACCTTGCTCTTCTTGGTTGGCTTAGAGGCAGATGAAGCCTTTTGAGAATAAGTTTTGCGCTTCTTGGGATCATAGCTTTCTCCCACCTTATTCAGAATGTCAGCCAAAGTTTCTTCCACAGATGAACTAGGTTCATCTAGTTGTTCACTCAGGTGTACTAGGCCTTCAGCAGCCTCCCCAGTTTCACTTCCCCCTGCCTTGTTGCCACTCTCCTCAACTCCTCCACAAATTGCAAGAATTTCACCTTTCTTTTTATTTCTCTTCTTCTTCGATTCTCCATCACTTACATCTCTCACAGATCCCACCAACACAAACCTATCATCTACTTTCTCCACTACATCAAGAAAAATATAGCAAGTATTTACCTCTTTAGGGGTTTCTTGATTTTTGTCTGATTCAGAAGACCCACGTTCTTCTCCATCGCTTGCAGAGATAAAATCTTCAAACTCAGAACTCGAGTCAGATGACACTTTTCCAGAGCTTCCCCCTTTTTGACTCGCTTTCAATTTTTCGTTGAGAGCTGTTCTCAAGGCACCAGTAGCAACAGTCTTTCTAGCCAACATTTTCTGCCTGCGAAATCTTGGTTTAGGGTTGTCGCTAGGAGGTATAGATAAAGATGTGTTAGGAGATACTGGTGGGGGAGTTAAAGGATTTTCTTGGGGGTTAGTCATGGCGGAGAATTTTTGGAGGGTTTTTGGGAATTTTGGAGAGTTTTGGAGAGATGGAGGATGATCAGGGGTTTAACACTTAATGACCGTTATGGAGTGAGATAGGAATATGTGGAGTGTATTTAAAGTAGAGTATGATTAGGTGCAGTAATGGTAGTCTTTTGCAGTGGTCAATCAGGGGTCTAATCTCTTTAGAACTCTGGTCTTTAATTGATCGACGCTAGTTTTTAGGAGATAATCCCGTTTTATTTCGAAGAGAATGAAACTGGTTCAATGCACAACGATTAGATTTTAGAAGTTTTGTTAGGATAGGAATTATGCTCATAATTGGAATATTGATTTTTCTAATTGTGCAAAGTATAGAAACATACCTGACCCTTTCTTATGAGCATATACTGATGAACCAGGTTCTGCATGTAAAACTTCTCTTGATTATGCCTCATATATCAGAATAGAAAAAAACTTTGTAAGAGATCAATGAATATCAACACACGTCACAGGAGTATACTGATTAAAGTATGAGACTGAGTAAGAATTAATCTAGATATTTACATAAAGTCAGAACTTCTAACCAAAAAATATTTTTTTTCATTGCATTCTGAATTGGTTCCTTTCAGGTGATCTTAATCATCCCTCATTCCAACCTGTTCCTTTCAAAGTTTTCCCTATTCAGTGCTTTGGTGAAGATGTCAACTATTTGTTTATCAATGACACAGAATTCTATTGAGATTAGTCCTTTCTCATAATTATCTCTCAAGAAGTGGTGTCTAACATCTATGTGCTTGGTCCTTTTATGATGAACAGGGTTCTTTGTCATACTTATAGCACTAGTATTATCACAAAATATTGGTATGCATCCCACTTCTATTCCAAAATCTACTAATTGGTGTTTAATCCATAGTAGCTGAGCACAACAAGAAGTTGCAGCCACATACTCAGCTTCAGCAGTAGATAGGGCTACTGAATTTTGCTTCTTGGTTGCCCATGATACAAGACATGAGCCAAGGAAGTGTGCCATACCTGAGGTGCTTTTTCTATCCACTAGGAAACCTGCATAGTCAGCATCACCATATCCTACTAGATTGAAATTACTACCTTTAGGATACCAAAGACATAGTTCAGTAGTGCCTTTCCAATATCTCAATATCCTTTTGACAGCAGTCAAATGAGACTCTTTTGGATTTGCCTGAAAACGAGCACATAGCCCTACACTGAAAACAATGTCAGGTCTACCGGTAGTAAGATACAAGAGTGAACCAATCATGACCTTATACAACTTCTGATCAACTGATCAACCAGGTTCATCAATATCTAATTTAGTAACAGTTGCAATAGGTGTATCTATTTCTTTATAATCCTCCATTTTAAACTTCTTGATTAGTTCTTTTGTGTACTTCTGCTGATGAATCATGGTTCCATTTTGACTTTGTTTGATCTGCAGCCCTAAGATGAAGTTAAGCTCACCCATCATGCTCATTTCAAATTCACTTCCCATTAGTTTTGCAAACTCTTTGCTTAACTTATCAGTGGTGGCCCCAAAGATTATGTCATCAACATAAATCTGTACAACAAGAAGATCCTTACCTTTTTCCCTTAAGAATAAGGTGCTATCTTACCTCTCTTGTACCCATGCTCCAGTAGAAATTTTGACAATCTTTCATACCATGCTCTAGGTGCCTGTTTGAGTCCATAGAGAGCCTTGTCCAGCTTGTACACATGTTCAGGACATTCTTTGCTTTCAAACCCTAGAGGTTGTTTCACAAACACTTCTTCCTTCAAATAGCCATTAAGGAAGGCACTTTTGACATCCATTTGATGAAGAGTGAATTCCATATGTGCTGCAAAGGCTATGAGCAGTCTGATTGCCTCTAGTCTTGCAACTGGAGCAAATGTCTCATCATAGTCTATTCCTTCCTCTTGGCTGTAACCTTGGACCACCAACCTTGCCTTGTTTCTTGTGACAGTTCCATATTCAACAGGTTTGTTCCTAAATACCCATTTAGTGCCAATGACTGATCTATCCTTGGGTCTTGGAACTAGGTGCCAAACTTGACTTCTTTCAAACTGGTTTAGCTCATCCTGCATTGCATTCACCCAATCTGCATCCTGCAAAGCCTCAACAATATTTTTAGGTTCAATTATGGATAAGAAAGCATCAAAAGCACACAGATTCTTTAATTGTGATCTGGTTTTGACTCCAGATGTTGGATTAGTGATAATGTTCTCAATGGGATGAGAACTTTGATACTTGTGAGGTTTTACAATCAACTGGCTTCTGCTGGATGTTTCAGCAATTTGATGAGGAACAGGTTCCTTCAAGGAGTTTATTTCAATTCCCTTTTGATTTCTTCCCCTTGTCAGGTTGCCCTGTAAGGAAGAACCTGTTCCATTACCTGTTCCTTCTGCAGGTGTCACTTTGACTTGAGCTAATGCTTCAGCCAAGTCTTTGACCAGTCCAATGGCTTCATCTTCATGTTCCTGTCTCTTAGAAAGAATGTTAGTTTCATTAAATACTACATGTACACTTTCTTCTACACACAGAGTTCTTTTATTAAAAACATTATAAGCTTTGCTATGTGAAGAATATCCCAAGAATACTCCCTCATCACTTCTGGGATCAAACTTTCCTTAGGAGTCTTTTCCATTATTCTGTACATAGCACTTGCAACCAAAAGCCCTAAGATGGGATATATTAGGTTTTCTCCCATTAAGTAACTCATAGGGAGTCTTCTCTACTAGAGATCTGGTCATGCATCTATTTATGATGTAACATGCAGGATTTATAGCCTCTGCCCAGAAGCTATGAGGCAATTTGCTAGATAGTAACATTGTTCTAGCCATATCCTCAAGAGTTCTATTTTTCCTTTCAACCACTCCATTTTGTTTTGGAGTTCTGGGGGCAGAGAAGTTATGATCAATGCCATTTTCATCACAGAACTCAGCAAACTTAGAGTTTTTAAACTCAGTTCCATGATCAGACCTAATGGATGCAAGATGATTTCCTAATTGTTTCTGAGTCTTTTTAACAAATGCAGTAAACATGTCAAATGCTTCATCTTTGGAAGTTAGAAATAAAACCCAGGTGAATCTAGAATAGTCATCAACTAACACCATTACATACTTCTTTCCACCTCTGCTCATGGTTCTCATTGGACCACATAGATCCATATGAACCAATTCCAACGTCTTGGACGTACTTACCATTTTTTTAGATTTGAAGGATGACCTTACCTGCTTCCCCCTTGCAGATGCCTCACAAATTTTGTCCTCCTTGAACTTGATATTAGGTACACCTATCACCAAGTTCTTGGAGACTAATTTGTTCAGCTGATTAAGACTAGCATGACCAAGTCTTTTGTGCCATAGGAGGGGATCATTAACCAACACACTTAAACAAGTGAGTTCATTTTCTGAAAGGGTTGACAAATCTACAATGTAAATATTGTTAACTCTTTTTCCCTGCAAAACAATCTTGTCAGTGGTAAGGTTAATCACAAAGCATTTGGTGGAGGTAAAAGCCACAAGGTTACCTCTGTCACACATTTGTGACACACTTATTAAGCTATATTTCAAGCCGTCTATTAGGTAGACATTCTCTATGGAATGAGAATTTGTTTTGCCTACCTTTCCAACCCCAATGATCTCACCTTTCTTTCCATTACCAAAGGAGACATTACCTCCTTTTAGGTCCTCAAGTGAAAGGAACTGGTCATTGTTCCCAGTCATATGTTTTGAGCAGCCACTATCCATATACCATATTTGGCTCCTCCCTTTCACTTGGACCTGCAAAAAGGAAATCAGGGGTTAGTCTTAGGAACCCAAACTAGTTTGGGTCCCTTTCTATGGGCAAAAGGATGAATCAGATTCTTTCTTGCCCAACTAGGCAGCTTATGTTTTTCTTGAACGAAAGCTTTGTTTCTTTGATTGGCCTTTTCTTTTGCATTGCATTCATATTTGTAATGGCCAGTCTTACCACAGTGTGTGCAGATTTTATTTTCAGGAAGAGTGAGGTACTTGCTTTTTGGATCCCATTTAGGAGCTTGAGTCCCATAGCCAAGTCCTCTTTTGTTACTGCTGTGATTCCCTTGCAGCCAGGAGAGAGCATCAGAGGCTTTGTTCCACATGCAAGTTCTGTCTAGTTCATGTTTTACCTTCCCTAGATCTTCTTTTAACACTTTGATGAATTCATCTTTCTTGTATAATTCATCTTTCATTTTTCCCAAGTTTTCTTCTAGAGTGAGATATGTGTGATCAGCTATCTTCTTTCCTGTTCCTAATTTTAATTTCAGATTTTCAGACCTAAATTCTAGCACACTGTTGTCAAGTTCAAGAACCTGGTTCTTCAACTCAGCATTTTTGTTATCACTTTCATTTACCCTAGACTCTAGACTTTTGCATTTTGCTTTTAGAATCACACATTCCCTAGACAGAACTACCTTCTCATCATTTACTATCTCAGACTCATCAATGAAGTCTGTTAATAGCTCAGCTAGCCTTTCCTTAGACAAGAATTTAATCTTGTCTTTGAGTTGAAGAATACTTACCACTTGTTCATCATTTGATTCTCCAATGGCCATCAGTGCTTGTTCCTCCTCAGCTTCATCTTTTGAGTCTTCATCTGACGTTTCTCCCCAAGCAGCAACCATAGCCTTGGTTGAACCTTTGTTTCTCTTTGGTTGAACCTGTTCCTTCTTCCTGTTCCTTCGTTCAGCTCTTTCTTTCTTCCACTCAATTTCCTATTGAGGGTAGTTTTTTATCATGTGATCAGTCTTACCGCACTTGTAGCATCCCTCATTGGTCTGTTTCTCCAGAGCTCTTGATTTGTGGAAGTTTGTACCTCTTGAAGGACCCTTTCCTCTCATCAGGTACTTCTTGAAATCCCTAATGATCATAGCCACTTCATCATCTTCCAAATCTGCACCTTCAGCAATTCTGAGAGCTAAGCTTCTCTCCTTTTTGGGGGTATCCATCTTCATGGTTTGTCTCCTCATTTCATAGGCAGTTAAATTTCCAATTAGTTCATCCAGTCTGAGAGTAGCAATGTTCTTGGATTCCTCAATGGCAGTGATTTTGCTTTCCCATGTGACTGGCAGAACTCTTGTCAGAATCTTCTCAACTTTGTCTTCCTCCAAAATAATCCTTCCAAGAGATTCAAGATCATTTGTCAAGGTGGTGAATCTAGTATACATCTCCTGGATAGTTTCTCCTTCCTTCATAGTAAAATTCTCATATTGAGAATACAGAAGTGTTCCTCTTGATCTTTTCACTTGAGGTGTTCCTTCATGAGCCACTTGCAGAGTGTCCCATATTTCCTTAGCAGTTGTACAGCTTTGGATCCTATTGTATTCGTCTGGTCCTAGACCACATACAAGCCACTTCTTGGCCTTAGCATTTTTCTCCCACTTCCTCAGGTCATCAACAGTACAATCAGACCTTGTTTTTGGCACATCAATTCCTTCAGCATTCTTCTTAGTGGTTGCTAGGGGACCATCAGTGACTATGTCCCAAAGTTCATAATCTTCCCCTATAATATGATCTCTCATTCTGTTCTTCCACCAAGAATAGTACTGACTATTGAAAAGTGGAGGCCTGGCAGTGGATTGCCCTTCCCAGTTCCCGGGTGGTGCACTCATGTTGATCTTTTCCTAAGGGGTTAACCTCTTCAAGGATAACCTGCTCTGATACCAATTGATGTTCTTAACTTCAATACCACACAAGAGGGGGGTGATTTGTGTGGTACCTAATTTTCGCACTAGAAGAACCTGGTTCTTCTAGATGTATTTACTATAACTGTTTGCGGAATTAAGAGTGCATAAAATAAAGAACACAAAGATTTTTACGTGGAAAACACCTGGCTCAAAAGGTGAAAACCCACGACCTACTACTCAGTAGGATTTTCCCAAAATTCTACTAAAATCACTGATCCAAAAACAGCATTTACAAACTCTTGTAAACCTAAGGATTAAACTCGAATCCCAGTATAGCACACAGCCTCAACTGCTACGACACCTTCAAGTTAACTCTAACTTGAATACTCAATATACTTATTACAATTGCTTCTATAAAAAGCTGAAAGGTACAATATGAAAAACCTACTACAATTGAACTAAAAATAAAGAAAGACACAATGGAATTGGTTCTTCACTCTTGGTTCATGTAGCTTCAGATTTGCACACTTGAATCACATAAATTGCTTGCAAAATTTGCCTTGCTCTTTTGCTCTCAATTTAGTTTTAACTTCTGCGTATGTGCAATCATCTGTAAAAGAGAACAAACTTTATTATTTATAAAGTTAGTAATCAGAGTTTGATTAAAACTCGAATTGCTGATCCTTCATCAAGCTCGAGTCCTAGTATAATTCAAACTCCAATCCTTATCCCTGATCCGGATGTAGTTCTTTTCTTATAAGGAGACTTCAACTCCTTATCCCATGCAAGCTTTTCGATCAACTCAGAAGATATTGTTACTGATTGTTACAGACCCTTGAGACCTATCTTGACACGTCTGTCGCATGAATACATATATCAACACTATGCATGCCTCACATTATGGACCTATTTCATGACTAAGTTCATTTTTTCAGTCTTCAAAACTTCATCTGAACTTGGGCCAACAATAATGGTTGCGCACAGTCACTGACTTGTACTTCTATCGGAGAACCCTAAGGGACCATATCACCAGGTCCCTATTGTGTTCCTCCTTGTGGTTGTTCATTCATTTGCTGGAGATCAGACTGGACATTATTCATTTCCCCCTTGTGGTTGTTCTCTATCTGGTTCTTTACAATAAGTTTGTTAGATCATCAAAACAAAAGAAGCATAAGGCAAAGACTTTGTAAACCCATCAGGGTTGCTGATATTATTCAGCGGGCACAAACTATCATCTTTTGCTACCCAATTACTATATTAAAGGTTTTTACTTAAAGCTTTCTAATTCAATTCTTAACCGTGTCCCATGCGTGCACTACCTGTCCCATGCCTATGGTACATGAGGCTTTGGACCTACTATTTGGGTGGCTCTAGACTTTACTTAGGATTCTCAAAATGATAAAAACTAGGCGCACATTCAAAATATGTAGGACTACACACAAAGATAATAAATGGCCCAAGTTAGCCTCCACACGTAAGTAACAAAGGCACGCGGGCAGATTCTTATAATACGAAGCAGAGAGATCAAAAATTAAGACGTGTTATAGTCATTAAGTCCTATAGGCATGGATTCTATGTGATTCGAATGTCATGTGTCTTATAGGCAGTACCGCTGTTTTAGACTAACGAATTTACTTATTACATGTATTACAAACCCTATATGCATGATCTCTAAATTACTGGCGCAATGAGGCAGTAAAATTGTTGAAAGCTCAGAATTAATAGCGTTTGATTCTATAGACATGTTTTCAAGGTGAGTAACAATATCCTATTGGCAGGATTTCCGACAGTTGGTGTTTGAACTTGATTTTATCATACTTGTTCCTATAGGAATGTCATCTAGGCGAGCAGTATAATAATATCAACAGAAGTGGCCAATTAGTTAATTAATTAGAACCCTGGTTATGGTATCTTGATGAGCATTAGCAAAGGCATGTATTGTTACATCCTATAGGCATGCTGTCTAATAGCTCACAGTAAGACATGGAAACAGGTACAACAGTTACACAAACTAACGTGCTTTTGGATAGTGTACAGGCTTTAGACAAGTTAAGTGAAGTGTATGACTTCTATAGGCATGACTTCTATTAGTATGTAGAAATATAGCATGTCAAACAAAATAACAAACAAAGCATGTAGACCCTATAGGCATGTTTCCTACCCCTTTATGCAAAATCATAATATAACCATTCCCCCCAATTTCACCAACTCCCCAATTGTTTGTTTACAAATTGGTACATGCCCGGATAATGAATACAAGTACAAATATTACACATAAAAAAACAACTGCAAGCCTAAGAACAGGCCTAATCGAAAGTAACCCATTAATGACTGGGCCTTCAACAACCTTACTCTTCACACAACCAACAAACCCAAATCCTAGGCTTAGCAGAACAATCGAGTATGTCTGAATCCAGCACCCAGGTCCAACAACATATATGGCCAATACCAGGACTAAGATGCATGACATACTTAACCCGACTGATATCAGACTTAACCATGCAAGTGACAACTACTCAAGGGATTAATTAAACATCTTTCCGCACTTACTTCATAAAGTTGTATCTAACAGCAACTCTAACCAAAGAACGTAGACAAGCTCACATGAAATATTGACAAGTTTACATGGCAAGTTTATGCTTGTATTCTCAGAAACAGAGTTAGAATGACACGATTGATCATCAAAGGCTAGGGAATTATTAAAACAAGAGTTTCAGAAGTAAAAATGCTCTAGAGTTAGCCTAAAAGAACTTTAGATAAGAGACCTAAACATGAGAATCTGATAGAGTCATAGACAAGAACAATTAGGATGGCATAGCAGAACATGCTCATGAGGAAATACTTAGTTAAACATGAGACAATCTTTAACTTGCTGAGTATCAGTCAATACCAAACAACATGTCTACTTTCAGATCAAAAGGACAGGCAGACATCAAACCCTGTGCTAGTTGGCCACATATAAGAGAAAAGGCTAGATATGAGATTTATCCTAACGTCTCACATAATACTGAAGAGCACAGGATTGCACAAGTCAAAAAGCATACACTAGAAGAAGAAATAGCATGGAAACGGGTCCTAGCTAATAATACAACCTTATAAATGTAGTAGGTTGGGCATGAGTGACTCAACGAGGTCTAGAACACATAAGTTGGTTATCATAATAATCCAGAACAAAGCATAGAGATTGTTGGCCCAAGTAAATGTGAAGTTTTGAAGACTGACAAAAGAACTCATACATGGACCAGGTCCATCTTGTGAAGCACAGTTGTGATCCACCCAAACATGCTAGATGCACGTGAAGGAGATAAATCTAACTTATCAGAAGTGATATCTCCTGATCATGATCGAAAAGATTGCATATTGGATAAGGACAAAGACTCCTTACACAAAGAGAAGACGGTTTAGGAAAAGGATAGAGTTAGAATATGAAATCAATTAGAACTCTTCCACCATGGAAGAGCAGCATCTGTATCCTAGTTAATCTCAAATTATTAACTCCTTAAATATCAGTGTTGTTCTCTTTTACAAGTAATGCACACAAGCAGAAGTTAAACATAAATTGAGAGCAAAATAGCAAGGCAATTTATGTGTGATTCAAGCGTGCAATCCTGAAGCTACTTGAACCAGATAGAAGAACCAGTTCCAAGTGTCTATCTTTTATTCTAGTTCAATTGTAGTAGGTGATTTTACATTGTACCTTTCAGCTTATTTAGAAGCAATTGTATTAGGTACTTAGAGTTTTCAAGTTAGAGTTAACACGAAGTTTTCGCAACACTTGAGGCTATGTGCCACACGGGATTAGAGTTAATCCTTGGTTTACAAAAGTGTTTTTTTAAATGCAGTTTTTGGCTCATTGATTTTAGTGGGGAGTTTGGGAAAATCCTACTGGAAGGTAGGTCGTGGGTGTTTTCACCTTTTGTGCCAAGTGTTTTCCACGTAAAACCTTTGTGTTTTTTATTTTCTGTACTTATTATTCCGCAATAGTAGTAGTTGGAACACATAGAAGAACCGGGTCCTTCTATAAGCAAAAATTGGGTACCATAGAATCACCCCCCCCCCCTCTTGTGTGGTAGTGAAGTATAAAACATCAATTAGTATCAGAGCAGGTTATCCTTGAAGAGGCTAACACCTTAGGAACATATCAAGATGAGTGCACCACCTGGAAACTGGGAAGGGCAATCCACTGCTAGGCCTCCACTCTTTAATGGCCAGTACTATTCCTGGTGGAAGAACAGGATGAGAGACCGCATCATAGGAGAAGACTATGTACTCTGGGACATAGTTACTGATGGTCCCCTGGCTACTACAAAGAAGAATGATGAAGGAGTGGACATGCCAAAGACAAGAGCTGACTGTACTGCTGAAGATTTGAAGAAATGGGAAAAGAATGCCAAGGCCAGGAAATGGCTTGTGTGTGGACTAGGTCTAGACGAGTACAGCAGGATTCAAAGCTCTACCACTGGTATGGAGATTTGGGACACTCTACAAGTGGCCTATGAAGGAACTCCTCAAGTAAAGAGATCAAAAGTAACACTGTTATATTCTCAATATGAGAATTTCACAATGAAGGAAGGAGAAACCATCCAAGAGATGTACACAAGGTTCACAAAACTAACAAATGAACTTAAGTCTCTTGGAAGAATTATCCTTGAATAAGACAAGGTTGAGAAAATCTTGACAAGGGTCTTGCCAGTAACTTGGGAAAGCAAAATCATGGCTATTTAGGAATGAAAGAACATTGCTACTATCAAGTTGGATGAGCTGATTGGAAATCTCACTGCTTATCAACTGAGAAGGCAAACCATGAAGATTGATGCACCCAAGAAAGAAATGAGCCTGGCTCTCAGAATAGCTAAAGGTACAGACCTAGAGGATGATGAAATAGATATGATCACAAGGGATTTCAAGAAGTACCTAATAAGAGGAAAGGGTTCTTCAAGAGGTGCATCCTTCAACAAACCAAGGGCTCCTGAAAAATAGACCAACGAGGGCTGCTACAAATGTGGTAAGACTGACAACATGATCAAGAATTGTCCTCAGTGGGAAATCGAATGGAAAAAGGAAAGGGCTGAACGAAGAAACAGGAAGAAGGAATAGGTTCAACCCAAAATGAACAAAGGATCCACAAAGGCTATGGTTGCTGCTTGGGGAGAAACCTCAGATGAGGATTCAGAAGATGAAGCTGGAGATGAACAAGCACTTATGGCCATTGGAGAATCAGACGATGAACAAGAGGTAAGTGTGATTCATCTCAAAGACAAGATTAAATTTCTGTCTAAAGAAAGGTTATCTGAATTATTACAAGACTTCATTGATGAGTCTGAGGTCATAAACAATGAGAAGAAACAACTGTCTAGGGAGTGTGTGATCCTAAAAGCATAGTGTAAAAATCTGGAATCTAGGGCTAGTGAAAGTGATAGTAAAAATATTGGGTTGAAGAACCAGGTTCTTGAACTTGACACCAGTGTCTTAGAACTTAGGTCTGAAAATTTGAAACTGAAATTAGGAACAGGTAAGAAGAAGGCTGATCACACACATATCACCTTAGAAGAAAATCTAGGAAAAATGAAGGATGAGTTGTACAAGAAAGATGAGCAGATAAGAGTCCTAAAAGAAGACCTAGGCAAGGTGAAGCATGA
>NW_017681040.1:0-4239 GCF_001879085.1 Nicotiana attenuata
GTCATATGACGACATGCCAGGTTTAAGCACTGATTTGGTGGTCCACAAATTGCCCACCGACCCAGCATGCCCTCCTGTCAAGCAGAAGCTAAGGAAATTTAAAACAGACATTAGTGTGAAAATCAAAGAAGAGGTCACCAAGCAGTTTGAGGCAAAGGTCATCCGGGTCACGCGGTATCCCACCTGGTTAGCCAATGTTGTGCCTGTGCCAAAGAAGGATGGAAAGACCAGGGTGTGCGTAGATTACCGTGGCCTCAACAAGGCAATTCCAAAAGACAACTTCCCATTACCAAACATCCATATATTGATCGACAATTGTGCCAAACATGAGATTGGTTCCTTCATGGATTGTTATGCGGGCTATCACCAGATTTTGATGGATGAGGAGGATGCGAAAAAAACGGCATTCATCACTCCTTGGGGAATGTATTGTTATAGGGTCATGCCATTTGGGTTGAAGAACGCAGGGGCAACGTATATGAGGGCAATGACCACCATGTTCCATGACATGATACATCAGGAAATTGAGGTCTATGTAGACGACGTGATCATAAAGTCGAGGAAACAATGTGACCATGTCAAGGACTTGAGGAAATTTTTCCAGAGGCTCCGCAGGTACAACCTCAAACTTAATCCAGCAAAGTGTGCGTTTGGAGTCCCATCTGGGAAGTTGTTGGGGTTTGTGGTGAGTCGACGCGGTATTGAGTTAGATCCGTCCAAGATCAAAGCCATTCAGGAGCTACCGCCGCCAAGGAACAAGAAAGAGGTGATGAGTTTGCTTGGCAGGTTGAATTATATCAGCAGGTTCATTGCCCAGCTTACAACGACTTGCGAGCCCATCTTTAAGCTGCTAAAGAAAGATGTTGCGGTCAGATGGACGGATGAATGTCAAGCAGCATTTGACAAGATTAAGGAGTATTTGGCTAGTCCACCCGTGTTGGTCCCGCCGGAGCCGAGAAGACCCTTGATCCTTTATCTGACAGTTTTGGATAATTCTTTTGGTTGTGTACTGGGGCAGCATGACATCACAGGAAAGAAAGAGATGGCGATTTACTACCTCAGCAAGAAGTTCACATCGTATGAGGTGAAGTACACTCAGCTTGAGAGGACGTGTTATGCCTTAACCTGGGTAGCGCAGAAGTTGAAACATTACTTGTCATCATATACCACCTATCTCATCTCTTGGTTGGACCCGTTGAAGTACATTTTTCAGAAGCCCATGCCCACAGGGAGGCTGGCGAAGTGGCAAATTTTGCTTACAGAATTTGATTTTGTCTATGTGACCCGGACTGCAATGAAAGCACAAGCGTTGGCTGATCATTTGGCCGAGAATCCAGTTGATGATGAATATGAACCTTTGAAGACATACTTCCCCGATGAGGAGATAATGCATGTTCAAGAATTGGGACAAGTCGAGAAGCCTGGATGGAAATTGTTCTTTGATGGGGTTGCCAACACCAAAGGTGTCGGGATAGGAGCAGTACTGATTTCTGAGACAGGGCAACACTACCCTGTTACGGCTCAACTTCGTTTCTATTGCACCAATAACATGGCTGAATACGAGGCGTGTATCTTGGGTTTGAAACTGGGGCAGAAATTTGATTCCGAAAGTTGTAACTTTGAACCCATGTTAAGTTGTTTTGAGCCTTTTATACCCTTCTTTCTAACCCCATCCAAAGCCTGCATTACGGTCCAAAGAAAGACCTTCTGATCAGTCTTCAAACAGTGCCAAGACGAGCAAGTAAAGGTGATTCATGTTAGGGGCAACATTCCGGTACAAGAAGAGAAATGATAAAAATGAGAGAGTCTTATTGGTGAAAACCCTCACGGGCACCGTAAGGCAAAGTGAGTTGAGAGAAATAAAAATGAGAGAGTCTTATTAGTGAAAACCCTCACGGGCACCGTAAGGCGACGTGAGTTGAGAGAAATAAAAAATGAGAGAGTCTTATTGGTGAAAACCCTCACGGGCACCGTAAGGCGAAGGTGAGTTTTTTCAGACAGGCAAATGAGACAAGTGTGTGGTCAAAAGCTGCTCAAGACATTGCAAGACGAGCAAGGTTTGGGTATGGTTGAAAATCAGGTTGTGAAAGTCTGGAACAACAAATGTGGCAATCGAAGGTTGATTGGTTAGACAGACTGGGCTGGTTAATCCAAAATGCATGGCATGCTCAATGGTACCAGCTGTTCCACTCAGATAAGTCTTATTCTCTTCTCTCTTCATTACAAATCATCCGTTCTCGGATTCTCTTTATCCTTAACCCTCGAGGTCGTTGCATTTCATTCTTTCGAGGTCTATCTTTAAGATGTTTCAGAGTCAGTTCTGTTCGAAACAAAAGTAAGGAATGTCAAGGCTAACTACCAGCTTCCTGGTTGTACAGACAGGGCCAGAATATATCAAAGATGTCAAAAGGCAAAGTAAGTCATAAAGGACCACTAGAAGTTTCATCGGTGGACTAATCAGATAATTGTGGGGAAGAAGTGAAGTTTCAAAAAGAGGGGTCAGAAACACAAAAACAACAATACGGGATAGAACACTTGGGTCATCAGAGTCAGGGGGTTGAAATTCGGTCGGGAAGTCGAGGGGGTTCAAGGCAAGTCCAGGGAAGCGGGTCGGAGTAAAGCCCAGCAGCAGGGACGTACCTAGCAAGAATGCCAGCAACTAGCCACCATTTTATATTAACAAGGTCTTTCTTTGATTGAAACAGGGGCAGAAGTCTTGTTTGCTTCGGAGAAACCCTCCATAAGAAAAGGTAGAACCCAAACAGGTATGACTGGAAACTCTCAGGGCCCTCCTGGAAAATGGGACTTAGTTTAAATGTCAAGACAATCATGAGTAGCACAATTTAGCATAACTGTACCCCAAATGAGCATAAATGGGTTTCAAAATTGGCATGTTTAAGATAGGATTCAATTAGAAGTTTTCAGGACCCTCCTGGATAATGGGGCGTAGTTTTAAGGTCGGTTTAGATAGCAAAATATAGTGGAAGCCATACTTTTAGCTAGAAGATTGTCAGGACCCTCCTGGATAATAGGAAGTAGTTTAAAGTCTTTTTGATAACAAGTGTGGTGGGAGTACTACCTTTAGAAAATATAACTTAGGTTCTTAACTGTTAGGAGTTGTCAGGACCTCTTTGGATAATAGGACTTAGCTTTGAAATCCTTATAATAGTTGGTAGAATAATTCAATTTAACACTCACATCTGTGCCCAGCCACCAAACTGGGGCAGGAAATGTTCTTTGTTTTCTTTATTTGTTGCAGTCAGGAGCCCACCTAGAGAACAAGGGAATACTTTTCAAGTTCAGCAATCAGGAGCCCACTTGGAGAACAAGGGAATACGTTTCAAGTTCAGCAATCAGGAGCCTACTTGGAGAACAAGGGAATACTTTTCAAGCTTCAGCAATCAGGCGCCCACCTGGAGAACAAGGGAAGTACAATTCAAATTTTAGCTTTTAATTTTTGATATTTGATAACATGCTGTACCCAGTCACCAAACTGGGGCAGAAAATATTCTTTGTTGTTTATTTTGTTGCAGTCAGGAGCCCACCTGGAGAACAAGGGAATACTTTTCAAGTTCAGCAATCAGGAGCCCACCTGGAGAACAAGGGAATACTTTTCAAGCTTCAGCAATCAGGCGCCCACCTGGAGAACAAGGGAAGTACAATTCAAATTTTAGCTTTTAATTTTTAATATTTTATAACATGCTATACCCAGTCACCAAACTGGGCGGAAAATTTTCTTTGTTGTTTATTTTGTTGCAGTCAGGAGCCCACCTAGAGAACAAGGGAATACTTTTCAAGTTCAGCAGTCAGGAGCCCACCTGGAGAACAAGGGAATACTTTCCAAGCGTCAGCAATCAGGAGCTCGCCTGGAGAATAGATGCACATATTTCAAACTTCAGCAGTCCAGCATCACTCAGAGGAATGGCGAAACATCTCCAATCACAATGCAAGGCAACAACGCAAGAATTCCAGTGGAAGAATACAAGTTCAAGGCAACACAAAGAGCAAGTTAGAAGACATAGATAGGACCCTTTTGTAATTCATAGATCATAGCTTAGGCTAGCTTCTTTTTATTTTAACAAGGTGTAATAAGGAGGTCAGCGAGCAGTAGCAACAACAATAGCAGTGAAATTACAGTCCCTGGTAGTCCCAGCTACCAGACCTTCCTGAACTACACTGACCTGATTCCTTTTTAGCCAAGGATATGTAGGCAACCTTAGAAGCAGGGTGCGGTCAAAC
>NW_017681040.1:8199-12055 GCF_001879085.1 Nicotiana attenuata
AAACAAATAAGCCAAATATGACAGTTTGAGCGACCGTGCTAGAACCACGGAACCCGGGAATGCCTAACACCTTCTCCCGGGTTAACAGAATTCCTTACTTGGATTTTTGGATCGCGGACTGTTAAACAGAGTCATAATTTCCTCGGTTCGGGATTCAACCGGTGACTTGGGACACCGTTAATCTCCCAAGTGGAGAATCTGAAATCTTAATAATAAATCCCGTTTCGATTGTCCTTTAAGTGGAAAAACTCCTTTACACCCCTGCGGGTGTAGGAAAAAGGAGGTGTGACAGCAAGTATACGCGGTCGTTAAGTAATAAAGTGACTAAAAGTCGGATGTCGAACCCACGGGGACTTGTGATTAACTATTAACTAAATTAGACTATCCTAACTATCTAAACAAGAATTAAAACTAGAAGTATTTGATTCTAAACTAATTAAAATAAATAAAAACAAATAATGAACTTTGAACAGAGGAAGAGCAGATTTTTATGTTATCAATATGATGAAAATGATCTAGGGTTATGGGCTATCTAACATTCCTATTGTATTCTTCAATTGAATTGACTAACTAATTTATCTAGATTAATGGTTAACAGGGTTAATATTGCTCATAAGAATCTGTCGAGTTCTTACTCGCCTGTTCAAGCTAACCTAATGCCTATATGTCTATGGAGTTAGAATCAACAAGAACGCATTTATAATTCCTGTAAATCAACTAAGCAAGGCAATAACGTATATGTCTATCCTAACCGCGAATCTGTTCCCCGATGCCCAGGTTCAAGAACTTGCTCTACTCAATCCTATATGCAATCTAGAATTCCCACTTTCGAGTTCAATTCTAGATTCGTAGATAGTATTCAATTGGTGATCAAGCAATCAAATAATTAAGTGCATGATTGAATAAATAAACTAATATGATAAACTAAGAAATCAAAATCAATATCCGAATAACAATAGTAATGAAAGAACCACAACCCTAGAACTTGAAGTTTAGCTCCACATAGACATGGTAGCCAAACAACATATCATACAAAGAAACATAAAAATTACAAAGTTTGGTGGAAAAAAGATGAAACCCGACCTCCACGGCGGCTCTGTGCTCTCCCTAGGTCAAAAGTTTGTCAAAAGTATGTTAGATGCCCTAAAAGGGGCGTTTTGGCTTATATATTGCGTACAAAAATCGTGGGCCAAAGTTCTCCTAATCCTAGTCCGAATCAGCTTCAGGGATTGATGCTGGGGTGGAGGCTTCGCATCGACCTCGTCCTCCGCTTCTCAGCTTCGCATGCTATGGGGATGCTTCGCATCCATCCTTTGTTCCTCCATCTCAGCTTTGCCCAGGTGCGGATGCTATGGGGATGCTATGGGCCGACTTCACTGCTAGGGGTGCACTGATATTAGGCTATATAGATGGTATTTACACATTAATATTACCATGCTTTATTGTTGTTTTATAGGCGAAGTGATAACAAAATGCTCTAATTGGTGTTCTTTTGCTTTGCAGGGAATAATCTAAGTGAGGAAGCACTACGGAGTATTTTGGAGTCAATAATATGAAGAAAATACCCAATCAAGAAGCACCCGAGCATGAAGAACCAAAAATGGACTGAGGTGAGATCCACCGCGATCGCGGTGGAACCGCGGCAGACAATTACGCGAGGCAAAATGTTCAGCCTTCACGGCGGTCGCGCCGCGACCGCGGTGAATTGTTCAATTGCCAGAAATTGGGGACCAAAGTGTAATTCGGGGAAAACTTGTTCCAAACCGTTATAAACTTTAGAAGCTCGCCCAAGACATAATTTAAGCTTGTTTTTAGACTACTTTGGAGGCAAGAACAAGTGTGAGAAGATCAACCAAACATTAGAGTTTTTCTATCTCCTTTTAGTTCTTGCAATTATACATTATGAACAACTTTGTAGTTTTATCTTATTTTATTATGAGTAGCTAAACAATTATCTAGGGTTGATGGAACCAATTGTTGGTTGAAGTTTTGACTCAACTTGTTATAATCGAGCAGGATTTATTATATGATTGTTCAACTACGTTTTGTATGGTGATTAATTGAATGGGCCATTGATTAATCGTGTCTAGTTACATGCTATTGCTTGAGAAAGAATATTAGGTTAGATTGTTGTTGAGCAACATCACTTTTGGGTAATTGAAGAGATTCATTACTTGAACTTAAAAGTGGGTTTAGAGATAATAAAGCTTTGGTGGGATAAATTAGAGCTGCACATATTGTCAGCTAGAGTAGTTCGAGAGAATGCTCTAGTAAATTATCGTAGTTGATCGAGAGATAATTACGTTAAACCATAGCTCTTAATCCCCATAGAGTATTACGGCGAGATTATAGCGAAGGAGTCAAGACCTAAACTAGCAATTGGTGAAATCACTGCACTAGACCTTTTTACCATTGAATTATCTTTAATCTAGCATATTGTTATTTCCAATATTATTTGAAGTAGTTAAACAAAACCCAAGATTGAATCTTGCATCTAGAAATTGGTTGAGTTGATAATAGCATTGCTAAAGAGTTGTAATAGATAGGTTAGTTCCTTGTGGATTCGACTCCGGGCTTAAAACCGGATTATATTTGCAACGATCGCTTTGTCTTTTAGAAGGCATAGTTGGGCGTGATCAAATTTTGGAGCCGTTGCCGGGGAATCTAACGGTGTTATTTATTACAACTTAGAAGTAGTGTTAGAATTATTAGTTTAATTCAATTTTCGAAGGTGTTAAACAATCTTTTCATTGAAATTCTCACATTTGAACTCTTGTGGAATTCAGGTGTATGCCTAGAAATTCTTCAAGGATTGGAGAACTGCTAGAAGGACTCTCAGACCCCGAGAAAACATTCAGGGCATTGAACCGTGCCAACAAGAGGATCCAACAATCACAACAACCACACCAGCTTGAATTTGACATGGGTGACGTAGAAAATGTCAGCGGAAATGTCGGGGATGCGCCAGCTGCCCCAAATGTCAGAGTAGTGGCACCTCTTGTGCCAGAAGCTGCACTTTATGATTGGGCACAGCCTACAACTGACAACCTGGCTACTGCCATAGCTGTGCCCCCAATTCAAGCAGAGATATTCCAGATCACCAACAGCATGCTGCATCTTCTGCAGAATAAGGGATTGTTCTCCGGGTCACACATTGAAGACCCTCAGCAACACTTGAAAAATTTTCTGTCGATTTGTGTGACCCAAAGGCAGCCTAATGTGACCCCGGAAGCTATCAAGTTGTTACTGTTCCCGTTCTCTGTGACTGGGGAAGCTCAGACTTGGTTAAATTTGCTCCCTATTAATTCCATTGTCACATGGGAGGAATTAGTCAAGCAGTTCCTGAATAAGTTCTACCCGCCCAACAAGACTGCAAGGCAGATTGATGAGATATTGTAGTACAAGCAGCAGCCGACTGAGACCTTGCAGGAGACTTGGGAAAGATTCAAAGGAATGCTAGTGAAGTGTCCTCACCATGGTATTCCAGACCAGATGCTCGGTCAGAGGTTCTACATGGGGTTAGCTGACAATCTAAAGGCCAATGTGGATGCTTCAGCTGGAGGTGCATTTTTTAGTAAGACATTCACCGAGTGCAAAGTCCTTCTTGACAAGATGTCCCAGAATTCGGGGTGGATGACTAGAGGTACAACACTGGCACCCATAGTACATTCAGTTCCTCTTGATCCAAATAATTCACATGCAGAGAACATAGCCACACTCATGACTCATATGAGTATATTGACAAAGAAGATTGATGAGATGGGTACAAAGCAGGTGCATATTGTTGACACAACAAATGGAGGACTGTGTACACCCTGTGTTAATCAGTCTTATGTGTATTCATGGAGTGGAGAAG